>NW_020442398.1:422181-441482 GCF_000699045.2 Agrilus planipennis
TGGTTTTTTTTTTTTTTTTTAAAATCACTCAGTCCCGCATTTAGGGACAATTTTATTTAGTTCAGTCCCGCATCTAGGGACGATTTTATTTAGTTCAGTCCCGCATCTAGGGACAATTTTATTTAGTTCAGTCCCGCATCTAGGGACAATTTTATTATCCGAATTGACTACAATAACTGCTATTGTTGATGCGAATTCTACCTGTGGATATGCCCACCATGGATGTGATTCTAACCCGCATCTAGGGTTGTCATTAACTTCAATTATTCAAACCTTATCACTCACATTTACTCAATCGTGTAGGTACCTACTTATCTTTCGCACTCTATCACACTCAAATAGATTCGTACATACATTTGTTCATTGTTACGTTTTTTTTTTTTTTTTTTTTTCTTCACAGGCACGTTCGAACTTCGCATCCCTCGTGTATGTGCATACGTTAACAAACAATTTTTACGTCGAAGTGTTTATCCAGGTGATATATTCAGAAATTTGGTTCATTCTGGTTCCGAACTGCTGAGTTCAATACTATCGTCACTGTCGAGTCTAATTGAATAAGGTTTTAATCTATCTACTGCGCAAATGTTCTCATATCGTTTCTGTGATCGTTGTGTTCCTGGTATATCGGTTACAACATAACGATCCTGACCTAATACTTTGGTTATGATATACGGTCCACTATATTTAGGCATTAATTTCCTGCTTTTTCCGTCATTAGCGTTTAGTTGTGTTTTTAATAGAACTTGTTCACCAATTTTATATTGTCGCGGCTTAACTCTTTTTCTGTCATAATAAAGTTTCTGCAATTTTTGTTGTTCCCTGATAACCCTACCTACTTCTTTTCTTGTTTCATGACGATTTTCAGAGATCAGGTTACCTTCAGCGGCAAGATTACTTTCCGTGTTCGCGCGTAAAAATGAGTCATCTATACCACGAGGTCTAAATCCAAAGAATAGTTCAAAGGGACTTTTGTTTGTGCTTTTGTTAATGGTACAATTTATTCCCCATCGAATTTTATGAATGATTTCATCCCATCTATTTTCGTCGTTTACCATTGTTCGAAGACTGTTTAATATAAGTCTATTATATCTTTCAACCTGTCCGTTCGCTCGAGGTGTTGCCGCGGCTACATGTACAAGTTTGATGGCTAACTGTTTGCAGTATCTTTGAAATTCGTTGCTTGTATAACAAGTACCCCTATCACAAATGATTCTACGCGGAACACCAAAAGTGTCAACAATGCTCTCTACAAATTTTATCAAAGGTTTTGTTTTTGTGCTTTGCACGGCTTTGAGGAAAACAAATATTGTGAAACTGTCTACTGCAACAATTAAATACTGATTTTTCGCTTTACTAGGAACAAAAGGGCCTAAATGGTCCACATGTATAGTATCCATAGGTTCTAAAACTTTAGTGATGGGGTGTAAATACCCCGGCTGTTTCGAATAAACATCTTTGTTATATTGGCAAGGCAAACAACTACTTATATAATTCTTTATATATTTACGCATTTTGGGAAACCAGTAATTACGTTTTACAGCATCTAAAGTTTTGTCTAACGCGAAATGGCCTATGCTGTCGTGAAAATAACTTACTACTTGTCGTCGCCCAAACTTTGGTACCACCCAACAATTTCCTGATTCCGTCTTTTTGTAAACTTTATTTTGTTCTAAAAGATACTCTCTGTGGATTCGTCTTTCTTCTTCGTCTAAAGGGGTTCGACTAAGTACGTCTTTGAGATATTTTACTCTACTATCTTGGGATTGAGCCGATAAAATCCAGTCACCCTCTGTTATGTTTATAGTTAAAATTTCTAATTCTGGTTCAACTATGGCTTCCGGATTTGGAATTGAATTTCTACTAAGGGCGTCTACATGGGCCATTTTTGTTCCCTTACGGTATTCTATTGAAAAGTCGAATTCTGATATTATTATCCACCATCTGGCGATACGCGGAATTAAATCTCTTTTTACTAGTGTTGCACGAAGTGCATTACAATCCGTCACGACCTTAAATTTTAAGCCTAACAAATAAACTCTGAATTGTTTTAAAGTATTGACAACAGCTAATGTTTCCAGTTCGTATGAGGAATATCGCTGTTCTTCTTTTGTTGTTTGACGGCTGGTTTTTCTCTCAAGCTATTATTTACAAATACTTCACCTTCATACTGATCTGGGGTGGCCACTTTGACATAAGCAATGTGATTTGGCGGAACAGTTACTTCCTTTTCTGAACACAATTTCGCTTTTTTCATAGGTAGTTCCTCAACCTGTGGTAAAGGACAGTCTTCTGCTTGAAATACTCGGAATTGATTGTTTTTGACCATAAATATCTTTCCGTTCGTGTTTAAAAATGATTGACCAATCAGAATTGGGAATTCTTGAACATGGTTTTCAACAACAAACGCTTCCACATCATCTTCCGCTAAATCGACTACCAAGTGTACTTTACACTTCCCCAACACTTTAGTGGTGCTGTTATTATAACCTTTTAGATACAACTCACAAGGTATTAATTCCAAGTTCAGTTCTTTGGCTTCCTGCTGACGGATTATAACAACTGCACACCCGGTGTCAACAAACGCACGGAATTCTTTATCGTTAATCACGCACTTGGTGTAATAACATTCCGAGTCTGTGTTGTTGCCCATGCGTCTAATTTTCGTTGATGTCACTTTGCATGATTCTTTTGTATGACCTATTCGTTTGCAATTTGTACATTGTTGTTTGGGTTTTGGGCACTGTTTGTATGAATGGTCACTTTCACCGCAATTGAAACAACGATAATGACTTTTCGATGGCTCTCCTTGAGCACGTAGTCTTGGGTACGGGGTTTTTCTATACTTTGTGATCTGTCGGTCCCTTTCTATTCTGTAACGTAGGCGTGTCGGGGGTTCTGGTTCTTTTTCGGGTGCTAGGGTAGCTAGAAACTCGGCGTATAAGTTTTCCGGTGTAGGATACCTGCCTGCCTTAGCACCTGTCTGCGTTGAGTTATCCCTGATTCCGTCAATCACGCACGACACAGCGTCTTTTCCTTGGATGTTGCAAGCACTTATTAATTCCATTTTCTCAAAATAGTACTTTTCCCATGATTCATAGGGGTACTTTTGTCTGCTTAACATTTTTCGTAATGCCGAGGCGTAATCACGATGTTCAGGAAACGTTGATGTTATTAATGTTTTCCACTCATTCCAGGATAACTCATAGTTATTTAAGTTGTTGTACCATGACTTGGCAAGCCCAGTTAATTTGTTTTGCATTTGATAAATGGTGGTACTTTCGTCCCATCCATTTAATGACGATATTTGTTCAATTTTTTGGATCCATTTTATAGACGAGAGTCCAGCCTGCCCTGGTCGAAATTCAGGGATTATATTGAGTCCGCTGAAATTTTCTCTAGAACCTCTTGGTATAACTGCCGACCCTAGAATTCCTTGTAACATCTGTTCTAATTTGTTTATGCGTTCTTCTTGTGTTTCACTTTGATTTGATCTCAACTCAGGTGTTGTAGATCGTGGTAACACTGCACTTGAATGTGTATGTGGTTGTTCTTTCTGTCTTTCATTGTACAGACGATTTGTACGCTCGCGATGTACACTTTTGTCACTGGCTTTCGGCATTTTTTTTTTCTTAGTCTTTATTACAAAATAAAAAAACAAATTATTAATGTTTACGCAGGCAAATGAGCACTATCCCACCGCTGCAGTTGTAAAAGAGAGTCTTTTATTTTGACAATATTAATCTTTATTAATTACTTTATTTGATTGAATATAAAAGAAAAAAAACGTCTGCCTTTGTTCGGCGCTATTTACAGAATGCCCCCCTATCCTCTTTCTTTTTTTTTCATTCCATAAGTCTTGAGTGTGTCACGGTAAGTTTCCTTAGTGGGCCCCACAAAATCATTTCTTTGAAATATTTGTTTATAAACACCATCTCTGATATCAGCAGGCTGCTGAAGTAGCCGTTTTTGTTTATATTACACATATTTTTTCACTGTACTTATTCATTTTATATGCTTACTCTCCTTCCACGGAGCACCACAATTATTTTGTGGAAAACAATAAAATTTCACCGGTAAATTTATTTGTTGCTCTTTACGGGATTTTTCTGTACAACCTTTTATGCAACATGATTTTATTGATAAAGACATTGTGAATAATTAAAAAATTTATCTTGATAAAAACATAAATCAACAGAAAATCACATGCTACTAGGAAATAGTATTATTATTATTATTGCCCGAAAGGTTTACGTTTCAGTTACTAGTTGGCGTGGCGCTCCAGAAGCTCGGTCCCTATATCTAAGCAAGTAAACGCTTCAGAAGCACCAGTTATGTTTTCATCTTCATTATCTGAATTAGTCATGAGGTCTAAAATTTCGCTATTCTTCATAATTTGGTACCCGGGATCTTCATACATATCCATTCATTGTTGAACCTCTTCTTCTTCACATTCGTGGTAATCGAGCTTTTTAGCATATATATCATTTCAGACATGTCTTCCTGTTTCGCATTTACACATCCACCTTGAAGATTTTCCTCTATACACAAAAGTACGTAACGCGGAAGGTGTGAGAGGGTAAGCACACGCGGTTCGGGCTGGGTACTAGTTCGGATAAGCGGTCGTTCGGTTAATCGACGTTCGGATAATCGGCACTCCACTGTAGTAAGAATGGACGAGTTAATGTAAAATTGAAAAGTACTTTCTCACCTTTACATGCAGAAGGAAGCCATTTCTCATTTCGATTTTTGATGGTCTCCATTTATCACCAGAACGTTTATTTTTTTACAGTTAGGCAAGGAAACAAAAGCGGTAAAATAGAATAAAGCAAAAACTTGTTGCATCTGCAATAAAATTACATGAAATTAGAATAAAACATAAAACTAATGGTTTTGTACAATTTTGTATTGTAAACTGCGCAATAAGCTCCCCAAGATAATTATCTGTCTTTTTTTGAGCTAATTTGAACACTTTTGTCCCAATATATGGCAATTTGTTTATTAGGCAGCTTTTTTATGCGGAAAAAGTTGTTTGAAATCATCTTCCAACTGCAATGTAAACGAAATTATTAAGTATTTTTCCTAAAGAAGGTCTCTGCATATTAATTGTTATAATTCAACAAGGAACATTCTGTTAATTGTACAATTAAATCAGAAACTGTTTTTAAGACATAACTATTATTTTCAAAGCTAATAACATAAATACGTATGAAAGCCACGTAAATGGAAGAAACTTACCAATGTGAATTCTAAAGGTAGTTTCAAACAAGGAAATGCCTTAAAATACTCAAAGATAGAATAATTTTTTTGTAAAACAGTTCTACTTTGAAAAGTACTTTTCCAGCGTTCTTTTACCTCAGTAAAAGGTTCTATATTATTTTTTAGTTACTGAATGGCTTCTTCTTCANCGTGGCGCTCCAGAAGCTCGGTCCCTATATCTAAGCAAGTAAACGCTTCAGAAGCACCAGTTATGTTTTCATCTTCATTATCTGAATTAGTCATGAGGTCTAAAATTTCGCTATTCTTCATAATTTGGTACCCGGGATCTTCATACATATCCATTCATTGTTGAACCTCTTCTTCTTCACATTCGTGGTAATCGAGCTTTTTAGCATATATATCATTTCAGACATGTCTTCCTGTTTCGCATTTACACATCCACCTTGAAGATTTTCCTCTATACACAAAAGTACGTAACGCGGAAGGTGTGAGAGGGTAAGCACACGCGGTTCGGGCTGGGTACTAGTTCGGATAAGCGGTCGTTCGGTTAATCGACGTTCGGATAATCGGCACTCCACTGTAGTAAGAATGGACGAGTTAATGTAAAATTGAAAAGTACTTTCTCACCTTTACATACAGAAGAAACCCATTTCTCATTTCGATTTTTGATGGTCTCCATTTATCACCAGAACGTTTATTTTTTTACAGTTAGGCAAGGAAACAAAAGCGGTAAAATAGAATAAAGCAAAAACTTGTTGCATCTGCAATAAAATTACATGAAATTAGAATAAAACATAAAACTAATGGTTTTGTACAATTTTGTATTGTAAACTGCGCAATAAGCTCCCCAAGATAATTATCTGTCTTTTTTTGAGCTAATTTGAACACTTTTGTCCCAATATATGGCAATTTGTTTATTAGGCAGCTTTTTTATGCGGAAAAAGTTGTTTGAAATCATCTTCCAACTGCAATGTAAACGAAATTATTAAGTATTTTTCCTAAAGAAGGTCTCTGCATATCAATTGTTATAATTCAACAAGGAACATTCTGTTAATTGTACAATTAAATCAGAAACTGTTTTTAAGACATAACTATTATTTTCAAAGCTAATAACATAAATACGTATGAAAGCCACGTAAATGGAAGAAACTTACCAATGTGAATTCTAAAGGTAGTTTCAAACAAGGAAATGCCTTAAAATACTCAAAGATAGAATAATTTTTTTGTAAAACAGTTCTACTTTGAAAAGTACTTTTCCAGCGTTCTTTTACCTCAGTAAAAGGTTCTATATTATTTTTTAGTTACTGAATGGCTTCTTCTTCAGGCGTATTTTGTTCTGTAAGTGACGAAATTGTAAAAACATCATTATTTTGTAGATCATTTACAACTACATACATACTTTTAAAATTAATACAATTGTGTTGTTGTAGTACAAAATAAAATAAACAGTCTTACTTATATTCTTGTTTGAAGATGGTATGAGACCATACTTTTTATAATTTCTACGTAAATAGCAGTAGGCAAAAAATAGTTTACCCCTAGCAACTTTGGATTTCCCTTTATTATTAACATATGGAACATAATATTTTTCGGGGCTTTCATGGGGGAATATATCGTTTATTTCGTTGGCTAGTTGCATTAATCTTGTAGAAGAGATTCTACAATACAAGTGCAACGTATATATATGATAAAAGTAGTTTCCAAACTTAAATTCACTTTTTATAAATAATTCAGCCAATTTATTTCTCAACAAATCTTTATCTGCGCCGTAACTAGCTTTAATGATTTTTCCTTCATAAGTCGTTTCAACTAGACGTGAAACCGTGTGGAAAATAATGAGGTACCGACATGTAAACTCCATGTGAGAAAATTTAATTTATCGAGGTATCATTACTGCTTGAAAATACAATGTAAGGAGCATTTAGAACGGCTTTGGTGTTAAAAACTGTAGTACCTAGGTGTTAAATTGTCGGTAATTTCTTCACAGGGAGACCCGTCACCACCGGTGTGACGGTACATGTCGATGAGGAAGAACGAGAAATATTAAAATGTAAAAGGGGTGGGGGGGTGTAAATACGGAGGGGGTGTACATACTTCTGACAATAGGGTAATCATAAATATTCTCTATTTCGTTTGTTACAATTTCACTGTTTGAATTTAAATGTGACCTTATCTCAATTGACTCTAAAATTGTTAGATTTGTACTTTTGTCTTTTATATGTAATTTTTTCCTATTGTCGAACTTGTGTCCAGTTTGTTCTATATGGTTCATAAAACTAGACTTATGATTATAATTTTTACAGTGTTCATTGATTCGATCCTTAAACGTTCTCTCAGTTTGGCCTATGTAGATAGAATTACATTTATTGTAAGTTAATTTATATACCCCACTTTTTAGGAATAAATCTGTTTTGTCTTTTCTATTGTTAATAAATTTAAATAAATGGTTTACAGTTCTGAAAACTATCATGACATTTTCTGTTTTTATTTCTTTAGATACCTTAATGGCCTAAATATGTTAAAGTATTAAATTTACAAATTTTAGATGTGACATAAGGGTATACACAGTCTAAACTTAATTTCTTTTGTTTTTTAAAAATGAATCTATCTATAAGATTTGTCTCATAACCGTTACTAAACGCTATTTGTTTTATAATGGCTAATTGTATATTGAAGTTGTTTTTGTTTAAAGGTANAAGTAATAAAAGTTATTGATAGCGATAGAATTGAATACAAAACAATTTGAATACACTGTTCCAAATATTTTCACAGAGAATAATAATAATAGAAAGACAGATACAAAAGAATTCGAGTAGAAATATTTACAAAAGGGTGTAATATAATGTTTAGTCAAATATATGTTTTAAATTAAATATAGCGGTGTTATTATCCGCCACACTATATAATTTCTTCTGTTAACTGCACAATTCAGAGAGAAAAACGATCCTGAAAACAATTTTTGCCGTGTGAACACACGGCACGTGTGAATACTTCTATACACTTGTTTGTGTCACTGTTGTCGTGCACGGCCACGGCGCCGTGCCGTTGCAGTCCCCATGCCGTGCTGCGACGGCAGCCGTGCACGGCTACGGCAGCAAATCGTGCTGTGTGAAAGCTTACATATAAACCAATGTATTACTGTTATACACGGCACGGTCGCCGTGCACGGCCACGGCAAGAAACCGTCTGTGTGAAAGCAGACTAAGGTGGAATAGACTTATTCAGTGGTGACTTTATTTTCGATTGGAGTATTTTGTGTGAAGTACTTTTCTTTTTAAATCTATAAACCTAGAGTTTTTTAAAAAAGGTATCATTTACAAATCAATTTACAATTCGAACGAAAAATAAATTATTCAATAAATAATATAAACTTGATAAATAGAATATGAAAAGTGTGAAATTATAAGACGGACGTGTAAATGTCACTCAGTTTTTCTGTGTCTTTATGAACATTTAAGGTGTTTTTGTTCCTTTTATATGTAACATTTCTGAAACATCTCTTTTGTATCATTGTCTTTCTACATCTAAAATCTTTGGATCGTTCCATTTCATATCGTGATTTTTTTGTATTCTATGTAATGAAATAACGTTGTGTTTATCAGAATAGTTTATGTTCTGTCTGTGTTGTTTAACTCGTATTTCTAATGCATTTTTTGTTTGGCCAATATAATTAGCGTCACAATCATTGCATTCTAGGTATTTGATAAATGACATGATGTTGTCCAGTGATCGATAAACTATCCTTTCCCTTTTTAACTATTGAATCTAACTTGTTGTCAATTTTGCAAACAGTTTTTATATTGAAATCCTGGGAATATTGTCTTAAATCTTTTGTCAGAAGTGAGTGAAAAGCTAATACTACGAAGTTAGGTTATGTGTTTTCTTGGTTGTTGTTATTGTTATTTTTATATTTATAAAATTTAAATCGGTTCTTTATGCAACTATTGATGAACTCTAATGGATATAAATTTTGTGAAAAGTATAGTTTTTACTATTTTTACATTTTCGACATGAAACTCTCTGTCAGATAATAGTATTGCTTTGTTCAATAAGCCATAAACGATCGCTTTTTTCTGTTCAACTGAATGATTCGAATGAAAGTGTAAAAGTCTATCCGTGTGTGTTGGTTTTCTATACCAATTGGTCAGTACTTTGTTACCTTCTATTTTGATCTGTGTATCAAGAAAGTTGAGGGAATGGTCAACCTCCATCTCGTGAGTAAACTGCAGTTTCGGGTGGCAACTGTTGAAAACCAATAATCCCATCTACTTTGCCCCGAAACGCCCATATGGAAGGTGTAATAAGAAGTAATTTTTCCTCAATTACGCAAATTCCTTATTACATTTCGACATGAATAATATTTGACAATAAGGGCATGTTATATGAACATGTTCAGAGTTATTTTGTTATCAGTAAGACTCAACGTGCGAGATTCTGACTAATCACTGAACTTTCTTAATGGCGTCGCATTCTTTCTTTTATTTATTTGCGCGTGAATAAGACAGCACACGAAAATGTGTACTGTTTTTATCTTTATAACAACTTATCATTTTTATTGTCATTCTAGTAACATGAAACATTTTATAGGTAGTTTATATTCGTAAAACTCATTAGATACCTTCCCAGTCATCAGCTAAATCATCAAAACCCCACTAAGGCAACTTTCCTCTCCATTATGAGCAGTAAGCTGTGAAAAAAAAAACAATACATTTCAGTTGAACGTGAAAGACGGATATGTTTCTATTTTCGTATAAAATTTTTGAAAAATAGAATGCTGAATCAATACAATAATTAGAAGATTTTGTAAACAATCGTATTGCGTTGATCTGAATCATCGCAAGAGACGCAATTTAATGATAAATCTTTGCTGTAATTTTTCCTTTGTCAAATGTCTCGCCTCACGATGTGCAGTTCAATTATAAATTTTTACCATAAAACTTGCAGGTCCCGATGATCCATCCAAATTTGGCCATTTGTCTCGGTTGTTTAAATTGTCCCACACATAAAATATTCCAAAAAAAGTTCTACTTCGATTAAAAGATCTATTGGTGCTGAAGTGTTAAAATGTGGATCTGCTAATTTAATAGAATCAGGTATGTTGAATGATGTTTGTGGTATAAAGTGCTGCTGTAGATTTTCGGTAATTTTGGGTAAAATTAAACAAGACACTGTAGCATTGACTGAATTAAATGTAGAATTTATGTTTATGTTAACAGCTTTGTTTGAAAAAGACATTGACTGGCTAATTCCGCAAATAGAAACGTGAACATTTTTTGTATTAAGTCCTAATTTCTTACAAAATGATTCTGCTGTAAAATTAGATTGTTACCTTACATTGACTAAAGCTCTAACGTGCGTGAGGTTTTCCTTTTTTGTCACAAATATTGACTACAAGTGTTGATAAAAATACAGCTGTGCTTGATTTCAATGGTTGCATACTATTTAACGATTCTGTATCATTTTCGACTACCTCCTCGCTTGTATTTGCATTTAATTTAAATGTAATAAAGTAAGTTTAAGATTGTCCTTTGTGGGAGGATAAATATTGTAGCGAGCACGAGTGTGTTTATGTGCGAACTGGCACGCATGTGCTTGAACGGCTTATCGATTCGCCGAATAGCCGCGGGCGCCTTTCTTCATGTGCGCCGTATTTGTAAATGTGTGTCTCGTACCTGCGTTCTGGGAAAGCAGTTAAACAATTCAAATAAAAAACAAACTATATGGATGTTTCTAGAAGGCTCCCGAAAGTAAACAAGAGAGTATTTAAAGGAAGAGACAATCGCCGAAAGAAATAAGAAATAAATTGACCATTGCAGAAGTGTAAATAAATAGAATAATTCATAACCTAAGTTTAGTAATAATTTAATAGTGTTTTTAAGTTCTTTAATAATTACTGTAAATAAATAGTGTTTGTCGTTATCAGTCTTAGAAGTTAATTTTGTTAAACCCACAAACATTACAATATGTTTCTTATTAATTGATTAATTTGCTTGTGGTTTATTACATTCAATGATAAAAGATGTGATCTTTGATTGATAAATGTTTCTATCTCTTCCGTGGTTGGAAGTTGTTTGGTTGCCCTACATTCCCATTCCCGACGGGTTTGAAAATCAAATTTCGTTGTAATTAAATGTCTAATTAAAAGATCCGACGAAGTTGTGACTACCTTTAAGGAGTTTAATGCCGTAAGATGCAACTTAACAAATAAGCCTTTTCAAACAAGTTCCTGATTGTTTTTTCGGAATTCACCGCGCCCACTGTCCATGTTTTGAATAGGCGAAATATATCATCATCCATAATAATAATAATGATAATAAAAATCGCTCCTACATTTTTTCAGGTGTGGGTTCCCCGGACGTTACAGCTATTCAATTAAGATTAAATTGAAATTGCATTTGAAAGTACAGATAATATACATTATTATTAAGATATAAATTTTATTTATTGGCCTCTCAAAGTTTGTATCAAAGTGGTTTCAGTCGTAGTAATAAATTGTATTAGTATTGTGCATTCCTCCAATATTAATATGTCTCGTTTAGGTATAACGTTACGTCTGCACGTTATATTTCATGTTCCGTAACCAATCAGAAAAGAAACCCATCAAAGGTTGTCAAGTTATGCATGTGAACAGAGTATAGCCAGCGAATTAACCCATGCAGTTCACATGGATAACGTCTCAGACAGCGATATGCTTAGCGTAGTGTCTTTTAGCATGTATAAATCCTTGTTTCAAAATGATTAAATTAATTATAATTACAGTTGACGCCGGTGGCGTATTGCTGTTTTATAATTCAGGCGTTCCAATTAATATTGTGTAATTTCCACACATAATGTATTGTTACTAATCTAATTGCAAGTATATTTTTCCAATAAAAAGCTAGTTTGAAATTTAACTCTTTTTAAAACTGGAAAACGTACACGGAACGTTTAACTCCTACCCCTAATAAAAGGACTTAAGTCATTGTATTTCGAGTTTTCGCTACGAATGTATCGAATAACATAGTTTCCTTCAGAGGAAGCGAGAGCGATCTTTACCATTCGACTGCCAGCCGCTAAAATCGACTTTTCACTTTTTTTTTGTTTAGTTTAGCCTCGAGGAGGGGAAATCTTCAGGGGGTGTGAAGGGGGGTAGTGTCGGATTCGCCGTAGCGCCTACCGACTAAAACCCCTCCTAGAAATGGGATTTCAACCCGAAAACTGTTACTCCCAATGATAAGATCTGGCTAGATTGGGGAGAGGGAGATTTAAAGGGATGTGAGTGCTTGGGGAGGAATGATGTGGGTGTGAGTAGGTGCCCCATCGCAGAAGTAGGGTGGGGACTATTAATGAGCATGAAAGAACCGCTCGAACCTAAAAAGAGCTAAAAGTGTACAGCTCGGAACTATAATGAACCTAAGTGTGCAGCTCAGTGAAGAAATAGAAAAATTATGTATTTTGTCATTTGATGAGATATATCTCTCAAACAGAATATATATAGACAAAAAAGAACAAAAAACAAGTGGTCCTCATAAAAACTGTCAGACAGTATTTGCGCGTGGTCTTATTGATAATTGGAAACAACCAGTCTTTTATGATTTCGATCAACCAATGACTAAGGATATCTTAAACTTTATCATTTCAAAACTTTATGAAGCTAATTTCACAGTTGTTGGCATTGTAAGTTGTTTACACGTTTGAAACATATTTTGTATATTTTAGTCATAATTGTATATTTCTTTATTTGTAGGTATATTTGTTCATTTGCATATTTGTTTCTTGGGTAATTTGTATCAATTGTATCAGTTTAACATTATTATTTGTAATTTTAAGAATCTGCCTTCAGCAACATTTCCAAATTATGTTCAAGTCCTGCACTATTGTTGTGCAGGTACCAAAGAAACGTATACGATATATTGTCTGTCCCGAAATCACTACCATTCGGTATTTCCAGGGTTGGTAAGGTCACCACCCTAACAATAGCTGTACAGCTTGAACCAGTTTCGGCTGGCTCATTTTGTAGTAGGGATGACAATTTATATATTAAGAATTTTAGTAAATCGACAGCATATTATCATAATCATCAATAGAATATTATTCAATCGACATACAGAACATTATCATAGAACGTAATCAATCAATTGCAATCATCGCCAACATTTAGATCTATTTAACATATTTTACCATCATAACATGTATTTAGGCGAGTTCTTCATAAACATCAAATTTAGTGTGCACTTGAAACATTTTTAATATAGTTATTTCTATGTTTTGTGTGTGTTTTTTTACCATCGAGTGCACTGGTCCTTCGAGAAGTTTTTTCTATGTGGTACAGCAGTACGCCGACGATTGTAATATTTTTTTACATCGTCACATCACGCAACATAAGTGATATAGGTACATGCAATACAGGGCTTTGGTCAAAAATTAATATTGTACATGACAAAAATTGTTTTTTCTCTCATCCCAAGAATGATTCATTGAGGGCTTTTGTATTTGCTGATGCTCCTCATTTAGTCAAACTTATAAGAAACCATTTACTAGATAATGGATTTTGGGTGCGAGATACGCTTATTGATAAAACTTGTTTTGAAAAATCGCTGGAAATATAATCATTAACATACAAAAACATTAAATTTCATTTTTAGGTACGTGGCTCCGAACGACAAAAAGTTAATCCTACTGTTCAATTACTTTCCAATTCCGCATCAAAAGCTATCGATTATTCTGGAAAAAATGGTCTAATGCCACCAAATAGCCCTTGGAAACATGTTTCAGAATTCACTCTTTTAATAAACGATTGGTTTGATTTGTTAAATTCACGATTGAAGTTTGTAGGAAATAGGAAAATAAAAAATGCCTTCAGTACAGATTTGGAAAACCAGAAAAAGTTATTGGAACAAGTCTCGGATATAATTCGTCACATGACCGTAGGGAAACATAAATCCCTTATTGGCTTCCAAAAGGGGATGTTGTTAACAAATATATCACTGTTAGTTATATGAATACCTTCACGTGAATTACAATGTAGAATATATTTTAACCTCAAGGTTAAACCAAGACGTCACTGAAAATTTCTTTTAATACATAAGAGGTATAGGAGCCACCAATGACCATCCTCACCCTCTGGATTTCAAAGATGGTTTATATTAGGTAAAAATTCCGCTGAGTACGGATTCAAATTACCTATTCTGCAGTTCAAGTCTCCCCCGATAAAGGTAGGAGTACCCGGGTAATTAAAAGAAAGTAACAAAAAATTTTCATCGAGATCATTTAAAGTAGGTGTGNTAAACAGCACACCTAAATATTCGTATTGAGATGTTGTTTTTATTTGATCGTCACCGCATTTGAAAGATGTAAAATTAGAATATCGCAAACCCTTTCTCTTTTTCTTTTGAAACTGTACGATTTGAGTTTTAAATGTATTCATTTCTAGATGGTTTGGTGTACAATATTTCGCAAGCGCGCAGGGATGTCGGTTAAGTTGGAGAGGGGTGTCTGATAGAAGGACAATATCGTCCGCGTATGCGAGCAATAGTACCTCATTTCTCGCTTCAATTGAAATTCCTCTACAACCTTCATTATGCAAAAATTGTTCGAGATCATATTAAGAAAGGGCAAAAAGAATAGGACTCAAAATTTCGCCTTGTAGCACGCCTCTTGTAAGTTTCACTTTATTTGATTGGTCTGTACCACTTTTGCTAAACGCTGTTGCTTTTGAATAAAAATCTGACATAATATTACAAAATTTGGAGCCGACACCTAAAATTTTCAGTTTTTCTATTAAGGATACGTGGTCAACAGAGTCAAATGCTTTGCGAAAGTCTACAAATAACCCGAAAATGTTTTGTTTATGTTGTTGAGAGTGAATTTGAATCAGCGAAGTTAAAGTAAATATATTATCGCAGCAACCTCTCTTTTTCCGAAACCCTGACTGAAATTCTGGTAAAATATTTTCGAAAGACAGAAAACGCTCTAATTTGGTAGACATAACTATGGTAAATAGTAAATAGACAAGCGTAATGAATGGATAATTAGCAGGGTCGTGCGGATCACCCTTTTCGAATAAAGGGGATATCGACAGTGTGCTTCACTTATTAAATAAAGACTGTATGTAAAAAATCCAATTCATTGGTAAATTTTTATAAAAATTATTGCTTATCATGTCTGCACCTGGTGCTTTATAATTTTTACACTTTTTCAAAACCATAATGACGTCATTTTTAGTTATATATGCATCAAGTATCGGGTTTGGATCATAGGTAATAATCTGGGGAGTAGAGCAGGGGGAAAGAATGGGAGAGGTACACATACCAGGTTGCGATGTCGAATGGGTTTGTGATTTGTTTTCTTTTGATTTTATGCTTTTTCAAACGTGACCAAAACTCTGATGAATTTACCGCATTAATCAAGGCCTCAATCTCGGCTTTTGTGAATTTCTTACGTTTATCGTTTGTTGTTTTTTTGAATTCAGATTTCTTTTGCAAATAAGTCGAATTGAGGCCTCTGAGAAATGATTTTTTTTGCAAATGGATAAGGCGTTATTCATTTGACTTTTTTCTTGTTTGCAGTCAGCGTCGAACCGAGGTTTCTTATTCTCGGAGTAAAAATTATCATTTTTCTGTTTTTTCAAAAAACCGAGGTTTGACGCAGAACTGCGAATCACATTAATAAGAGTGTCGTTCATTTCATCGACAGAATCAAAGATTTTACAGACGTCCGGGGGGAACGCAAGTTGATCTTTAGATTCTGTTGCGCGGTTATCTCTCCATATCAATTTCTCGATTAGGTTGTCCTGAGTCTCATTCAAAATATTATCAAACGTCATAATGATAGGAAAATGATCTGATCGCGTTGTAAATTGAAGAACTTTAAAATCTTTCAATAAATGTAAACTATTTGACGAGCACCAAAAAAGATCAACTATACTTTTTCCATTATAAGCAATATTTGTATAGTTCGCGAGGGAGTCACTGCGGGAACTTCCGTTTAATACCAAAAGATCATGTTTCTCCATCAAAGCGGTTAATTCTCTACCTTTAGACATCGCCAATGTATCTTGTGACTTTCCATCGCAGAAAAAATTTGAATTTAGCAATTCCGCTGAGTACGGATTCAAATTACCTATTCTGCAGTTCAAGTCTCCCCCGATAAAGGTAGGAGTACCCGGGTAATTAAAAGAGAGTAACGAAAGATTTTCATCGAGATCATTTAAAGTAGGTGTGATTTCATTCAACGGAGGAATATAAACAAAAATCAGTATAAATTCAACTGTTTGGAATTGGATTATACATATAATAAAATGTTTTTTTGACTCAATAATTTAAGGGATCTTGTTGGCGAGGTAAAGTGTGAGAAGGCTTGGTTGGCGGCATTTCGAGCGCCGAACCACGTAGAAGATTAGCAATTTGATTTGAATCGTACACAGTTTGGCCGATTAAGATGTTGTTTCCTCGGATTTTTGGTGCAAATCCTTTCTCCCTCAATTCAGGGAAAAACTGTAGAAGTATCTTTCTCTGTTCCCTCTCCTCCCGTGTGAGATCATCTCCTATTGCTAAACCAAGGTTCCGCAGCTCCTTTGTGAAACGAAACATTTCATTTCATTTGTCTTGAAGCGAATTGTATGAAAACAGGCCGATTACCGATGACTTTGCCTCGCCTGGCTACCGAAATCACTACATCATTAGTCACTTCACTGTTTACACTGTGTAGGGCTTTTATAACGTTGGTTCGCAAGGACGCATTTATTTCCTCCACATCGGGTACTTTGAATAGCATCAGATTACTCGCACGATCTCTGTTTTTAAGATTATCAATTTCTGTTTGTAGATTCACGATTTGGGATTTNTTAATACCAAAAGATCATGTTTCTCCATCAAAGCGGTTAATTCTCTACCTTTAGACATCGCCAATGTATCTTGTGACTTTCCATCGCAGAAAAAATTTGAATTTAGCAATTCCGCTGAGTACGGATTCAAATTACCTATTCTGCAGTTCAAGTCTCCCCCGATAAAGGTAGGAGTACCCGGGTAATTAAAAGGAAGTAACAAAAAAATTTTCATCGAGATCATTTAAAGTAGGTGTGATTTCATTCAACGGAGGAATATAAACAAAAATCAGAATAAATTCAACTGTTTGGAATTGGATTATACATATAATAAAATGTTTTTTTGATTCAATAACTTTAAGTGTAATTTTTTTGTTATCATAAAATATTATAAGACCGCCACTAGGCCTCCGAATCTACTCAGTCGAGTTGCCGGACTAGCTACAAAACCAGTGAAAGGATACGGTACAAACGAAGGGTTGTCCGAAAGCCAAGTTTCGCAGACGCAAAGTATATCCGTTCTACCCACAACGCCGAGGATGTCGCCCAAGTTCTTGTAGCCTTGCAGGTTCCAAAAGATAAGGTTGAGTGTAGTTGGATTTGATCCTTGGACTGCATCTTGATTGTGGATCCTCGGAGTAGCGTGTTGCCCATGATCAGTGGGTTCGCCGGTAACTCTTGACAGATCATGGGACCTGGTGCAGAGTCCGTGGGGTGCACTACCGCATTGACAGTTGGTGGAAGTCGCGGGGTGTAGTCCGTGAACTGCGCCCTGTGTAGGCGACTGAGACCACAGTCCCTGAGCTGAGGATTGTGATGCCGCAGCAATTCTGTTGCAGAACCCGTGGGCTGCTATAGGGGAGGTGCCCTGGGTGGTAATGAAGGAATACAACCCGTGAGTTGTGTTCTGCTGCTTTGGGGGAGGCAACGCAAAATATTCGGTGTACGGCCTGTGTTGTGAAATTGAAGTTGGTTTCGATGATCCTTTAGAAGGGTGTTCTGCAGATTTACGTTTATTTATAGTTGATGAGAATGAAGTCTGGGTATTTTTCAGCTTGGAAGGGGTTAGGATTAGTCTGTTTTGTGATAATAAGGCATCTTGTTGGCGAGGTAAAGTGTGAGAAGGCTTGGTTGGCGGTATTTCGGGCGCCGAACCACGTAGAAGATTAGCAATTTGATTTGAATCGTACACAGTTTGGCCGATTAAGATGTTGTTTCCTCGGATTTTTGGTGCAAATCCTTTCTCCCTCAATTCAGAGAAAAACTGTAGAAGTATCTTTCTCTGTTCCCTCTCCTCCCGTGTGAGATCATCTCCTATTGCTAAACCAAGGTTCCGCAGCTCCTTTGTGAAACGAAACATTTCATTTCATTTGTCTTGATGCGAATTGTATCAAAACAGACCGATTACCGATGACTTTGCCTCGCCTGGCTACCGAAATCACTACATCATTAGCCACTTCACTGTTTTTTTCTTCCATGGTCAGGTACACTGGAAGTTCAGCAACCGAAGAAAGGTGTCCCGTCGCCATATCGTCTCAATCCCGTTGAACTCACTTTTCACGAAAAGAGAAATAAATAATACGATATTCCACACTTTCGACTCAAAATTCGGTATATTATTTTCTCTGATATGAGGCGGAATCAAAACACGTCCGTTAGCTAGAAAGGTCAAAGCCGAACTCTGCTACATAGCTGGGTATGTTGCGTATAAGTTTAAACATAAATGTTGTTTGGGATCTCCAACAAGTATAGCAGCTCCTGCAGAAAAAGACGACCGGTAAATTTCATATCTAGAGGTGGTCTCTTAAACCCTAACGACGATTTGCGTAAAGCTGCTGACGTACTTGAATACGAGTTCGGTATCATGCATGGTACCTCTTTGTCTAAAGAAAATAATATTTTCAAAAGATTAGCCGACAGAACTATATCCAAATTGGGAAACGATTGTAGTATACCTTACGAAGTTATTTATTGTTTAAGTCGCACGCGGACCTACATTAGGTTACGAGATCTTAATAAAAAAATTAGTTTTCAGAACTATAAAAAAAACTAGAAAAAAATATGTCAAAATTTACCAATTGTAAAGTTTAAATTCAATAAATCTTTATCAAATCTCACTTATTCTTTTTTATGATAGATAACTATAATTAAATTTGCAAAGAAGATACTTAGCTCTTATGTATTGCTTAATATTATCTAATAACAAAGTTACCAATTCTTCACCAAGAGTATTAATATTGAAGAAAAAAGCAATTCTGATAGCCCTCCTTTTTACTAAATT
>NW_020442398.1:443097-447138 GCF_000699045.2 Agrilus planipennis
CAGTCATAGTGATTATTTGTTATTTATATTCACTTATAAATGTTTGAATTTGTACACACATACATTTTTCTTACTTATTTTATTGTTTTAGCTGAAGATACTCGGCCAAAATGGCCGATGTGTATGATTACTTTAAGGAGGTATGTACAAGCATTTATTATATATACTGGGTGTCTCAGAAGTCGCGCACCCAATTGTTGGGATCGAAAGAGAAAAAAATTCTGAGCCCAAAAATCCATGCTTGAAATTTTTTTGTAAAGTAGATAATTAGTAATTAATTAATGAAAGTAACCAATCAGAAGCGCGCTACAGAAGAATAAAAAGTGAGTGGGAAGGTGGTAGGGGACGCGAGAGTGAGACGCTAGTGATGCACTCGGCTCCTCACGTAGTAGAAGGGATAGGCGTACGTGAGACTGGCTGCATGTGTGAGTCCGTGTACAAGTGTAAGCTAGTGTCAGTGCGTCGATAACAATGCGCGTATGAATGTGCGTGAGGAAATTTTTATTTTTTTATTACAGGCTCAAAATTTGACAGAATTCGACGGGAAAAGCTGTAGAATTCATTAAAATTATTTGAGATAAATTGAAAAATTAAAAAGTTCATCGAAAAAGATGACGGATTGGGCAACACTGAATTTATTTACTAAATAATTGTTAAAATTCTGAGCCTCGCTACAAATTTTTCTGAATCAATTATTACTCTGACAATTTGGGATGAGAAATACATCCAGTAACTGTCGGCTAGAGTTTATGCCTCTAAGCCTTGCGACTATTTTTTTTTTCAATTAATTATTACTCCGATAAAAACAAACAATTTAGTAACTGTCGGCCGGAGTATCCGCCGCTGAGCCTCGATACTAATTTTTTGAAATTAATTATTATTCCAGTAATTTTAAAGAAAAAAAACATTCAGTAACTACCAGTCAGAGTTTCTACCGTCTGAGCCTTGCTACCAATTTTTTTTTAACAATTATTTAGTAAATAAATTCAGTGTTGCCCAATCCGTCATCTTTTTCGATGAACTTTTTAATTTTTCAATTTATCTCAAATAATTTTAATGAATTCTACAGCTTTTCCCGTCGAATTCTGTCAAATTTTGAGCCTGTAATAAAAAAATAAAAATTTCCTCACGCACATTCATACGCGCATTGTTATCGACGCACTGACACTAGCTTACACTTGTACACGGACTCACACATGCAGCCAGTCTCACGTACGCCTATCCCTTCTACTACGTGAGGAGCCGAGTGCATCACTAGCGTCTCACTCTCGCGTCCCCTACCACCTTCCCACTCACTTTTTATTCTTCTGTAGCGCGCTTCTGATTGGTTACTTTCATTAATTAATTACTAATTATCTACTTTACAAAAAAATTTCAAGCATGGATTTTTGGGCTCAGAATTTTTTTCTCTTTCGATCCCAACAATTGGGTGCGCGACTTCTGAGACACCCTGTATATATGAAACATATCATCATCCATAATAATATTAATAATAATAGCTCCTACAATGCGAGTGGTGTATGAAAACGGAACAGTTGGGAACGGATTGCTGGAATTAACCCCACATGGAGACCAATGAATTGCTTCAGTTATAAAATATACATTGTTGTAGAAAATACCACAAACGGCGCGGTAAACGCCATTTGTGGTACGATGCTACATTTTAGGATTACGTATGCTCCAACAAGGTCCCTTTAAATGTATGGATATCTACTTGCTGAAACGAATCCCAGCGTAGCTAACCTCAACGTGATAGGCACGTTACCATAATCGAATGAAATAATTCGAAGTGGTCTGTATTCTGTCGAAACTGCCAGACGTGATTTCGATCTTTTTGGATCTCATCAGCGCGTCCCACAGACCAACTTTTTCCTGCTGTCTTAACAACTTTTTCAGATTTTGTTGGTCCGTCAGTTGCATTTAAAATTCAAATTAATTTGACAGCTATAACGAATTGTTAAATTTTAAGTATCTGTAGATAAAAGTTTTCAGTGTCTCATCAGTTAGTTCTGAAATGAAACAAGAAAAGTTAATTTAATAATTCAACAAATATATGTAATAGTTATTTGAAGGGGATACCCTTTTTTAAAACGCAATTCTTTGGATAAGAACTTTTATATTTACAGACTATTGTTGTTTGTTTATTTTCTGTTTAGTGTCTTTTGGTGTTAATTATTAAAATACCAAGAAAACACTAACAATAACAAATAACAATTTATATATAACAAGAACAAGATAACACAACAGTATCAATAACAAAGACAACAACAATAAAACAAAGTAGATGATAGCAGAAACACTTACGAATGGTGGTAGTAGCGGCAGACGGGAGACTGTATTGATACATGAAACTTTTGGACTATTTATAGGACAGGGTTGTTAGCAATTTTCATAGAATGTTCTAGAAGGAAAAGTAGTGAGAGAGGGTGAAGACACTGGTTTATTGGAATATGCAGAATTAAGCAGTATCGAATTCAAGAGAATGCAATTAAGGGTAAAACTAGATATTAGAATAGAGTTTAGAATGAAAAGAAACCAAGGTATGTAGAAGATAAGAATTAGAAATGAATTGAAATAATTTTTGAAATTAAATAAATTTGAAGTACAATAATGGAAAAGAATGCTTAAGAAATATCTACAAAAAATCTATACATTTATTCGCCACATCTGTAATATTGCTCCAGCCATTTCCGCCAGAGAGGAGTGTTTTGCCAAATAGGTATGCCAGTTTAATGTACTCCAAATACAGTAAAATGCAGTTTATAAGTTTTTATTAAACGTACAAAATATTTTAAATGATAATAATATTTTTTACATACATTTTCTCCCTCAAGTAACGGGGAGCAAATTTATCTTAGAAAATTATTCTTTTGGCTTTAGTTTAATTAGGTGTTGAATTTTGGCTTTTATTATTGGAACGTTTTGGTTTATATTTGTTTCCGATATGAATTTCTTTGATTGACAGGATGCAGGATAAATTCCTCTGTTAAAGTTCCGTTTGAAATATTTTCTTATTAATCCAAGTTTCTCTTCGCTCCAATTTCTTCTTCTGATCTTTTTTTTTTTTTTTACATATGAAATTACGCTAACAGCGTCATCTATAAAATGTAATGTTAATGCAACATGTCAGTTAAGATACGGAAAAGTTATCGTACCTTCCATTGACATAAATACTAGCGGTCAGAAACAGAAAGAGATAGAACGAAGGTTCGGACAATATCTATCTCTCTCACGATAGTGCCTGTTGCGTGATGTGACGATGTAAAAAAATATATTACAATCGTCGGTGTACTGCTGTACCACATAGAAAAACTTCTCGAAGGACCAGTGCACTCGATGGTAAAAAAAACACACACAAAAATAAAAATAACTATATTTAACTTGCTACAAGTGCACACTATAGGGTTACGGATAACTTGTAAAATATTGATTGTTTGATTTGTGTCGATTGATAATGTTCTATGATGAATGATTATGATAATATGCTCTGTCGTTTGATTGATATACTATATGATTTTTATAATATGCGTTTCGATTGATTGATATACTATATATGATTTTTGTAATAATGCTTTTTCGTTTGACTGATATACTATATATGATTTTTGTAATAATGCTCTCGATTTACTAAAATTCTTAATATATAAATCGTCATCCCTACTACAAAAATGAGCCAGCCGAAACGGGTTCAAGCTGTACAGCTATTGTTAGGGTGGTGACCTTACCAACCCTGGAAATACCGAATGGTACTGATTTCGGGACAGACAATACATCGTATACGTTTCTTTGGTACCTGCACAACAATAGTGCAGGAATTGAACATAATTTGGAAATGTTGCTGAAGGCCGATTCTTGAAATTACAAATGATATTATTGAACTGATACAATTGATACAAATAACCCAAGAAACAAATGTGCAAATGACCAAAAATACCTACAAATAAGCAAAGAAATAAATATACAAATGAACAAATATACCTACAAATAAACAAATAACCAAATATACAAATACAACATATACCTACAAATAAAGAAATATAC
>NW_020442398.1:448490-461445 GCF_000699045.2 Agrilus planipennis
ATCATTTACATAAGTTTTATTACAGATGAAACAATATTGAACCATTTTTTTTAAATATTTTAAAAATAAATTTAATTTACAAATCTATTTGGTAAATAAATACAGAATAAAAATATTCAGTCTTCACATAAAATACAAACGACGCGACGCAATATTAGACGCCACTATAGGTACGTACTTATTAGAGTTCCCAACCCTTCCGGATCGCTCGGGAGACTCCGGTAATAATAATGACCTCCCGGGGTGCAATAATTTCTCCGGTTTGTCGAAAATTATATGCATCCGTTGCTCGCATGTCACTACTTGTTCGCATATCCGCGCGCCGCTGCCGATTTAAACATTTTCGTCTCATCATCGATGATGTTAATTCGGCGGTGATATCGTTTTTCTATGGTAGAAATGTCTTGATGGAATCTTTCACCGTGTTCATCGCTGACGGCGCCCAAATTTTCAGGAAAGAAGTCTAAATAGAATGAAGAAAATGTATTTTTAGCGACATATTACAGGCCAAAGCCTTATAAGTAGATAAAAGCTCCGCGATAATACATTTATAGTCACTTGATCGGTGATTTCCTAGAAAATTGGAAGTTACTTTCATGAAAGATTCCCAAGCTGATTTTTCTAAATTACTAAGCTTTTCTTTAAATATATCATCTTTCATCAAGTGCCTGATTTGAGGGCCAACAAATATGCCCTCTTTAATTTTTGCTTCACTCAGCTTAGGAAATTTTTCTTTCAAATATAAAAAGCCGTCACCACTCCTGTCCATAGCTTTCACGAAGTTCTTCATAAGCCCAAGCTTTATGTGTAAAGGTGGTAAAAATACATTTTCAGGCTGCAGCAATAGAGGGTTTTTAATATTTTTTTGTCCTAGAGTAAGAGATTGCCTTTTAGGCCAGTCTTGCTTAACATAATGATTTTTTCGGTCTCTGCTATCCCACTCACAAATAAAGCAACAGTATTTTGTATACCCCAGTTGTAATCCTAAAATTAGGGCAATCACCTTCAAACTTTCCAGTTGTGTTCGTTAAACTGATTTTTTTCCAAGATAAATTTAATAGTTTCATAAGACTCTTTCATGTTAGAAGCCTCACCTAATGGTACAGAGGGAAGTTTATTGCCAATCTGTAACAGAACAGCCTTTAAACTTACTTTTGAGCCATCAATAAATAAACGCCACTCTTTTGCTTTATATTCTATACCCAAAACAGTCATTACGCCATAGACATTATTACAAAATACAAGCTGATCATCTTGTGAAAAAAAACCTTTTAGCTCTTCATCTCGATTGCGAAAGTAACATACTTTTGTTTTACGTTGTAATAAATTCCATCCCTTTAATCGGGAGCCCAAAAGTTCTGCCTGTTGTTTGGACAACTTTAAGTCACGTACCAAATCATTGAGATCTCCTTGCGATAGAAGATGTGGCTCATTAGATGAGGATGAGGAAGCTTCTTGAAAGTCAGGATCCAATGTCTCTTTTTCTATTTCTGGCGTAACGGCCAGATCGCTGGTTTGAGGTAGTTCTGGTACCGGTAGATCTCCACTATGAGGGATCGGTCTTTTAGCTGATGACAGGACAGGATACTTAATTTTACTTTTTGTTTTAATTGTAATACCTTTTGTATCAGTAAGACAAAAATAACAATCAGATGAGTGGTTCGTTGGTTCCATCCAAATCATAGGGATTGCAAAAGGCATAGATCGAGATCTTTTCGCCCATCCAGTGAGAAGACCCACACATGTAACACAGCAGATGTGTGGAACCCACGCTTTGTCTTGTTGTCCGATGGCAAAGCCAAAATACTGTTCATATAACTTAGTTACTAATGGTGTCAAATTCCTTCGCTGAGTTTTGAAAGTAATGTCACCACAAATGTAACAAAACTTGTCAGGATCATTTTTACACTTTCTTGGCATTATTTAACAATCACTTAACTCTAAAAACAGAACAAAACACTACGCTCTTCAAATAAACAAATTCTCCGAATGCGACAGTGAAACAAAAACAGTTAATTTTTAATTTTGTGGGTAGTAGGCTGTAACACGAAAACTAGACCTGATGGAATCAAAATAAATATGGTAATAAAATGAGGGTAGGTAGGTAATTTAAAATTAGCAAGCACCTTTCTTGTTACAAAATTTTGTTGACCAGTGTAATTGTTCGATTTTTCTAATTTTAAGTTCTGTCGTGGTCGGCACCACTCTTTTGCATGTAATCGTACAGTGCAATTTTGCATTATACTTTACGGTTACCTGGCTGGCCGCGGAGACGTCAAACCACCCCAACCCGACATATTCCACTCATGACCTACCCCACTCACTTCCTTACGCAGTCACCCTTCCAAAAACTCACCCTGCGAAACGAAATAAATTAAGCTACGGGCCCTGCAGAAGGCAGTCGATGGCGCTCAGCAGCAGCATCCTCTCCCAACCCCAATAGCACTCAGCAGCCGCATTGGGTCTCCCAGTTTCATATTGCAACCAAAATCTAACATCAAGTGTCCACTTCTACCCTTAATTTCAGTCATATGTCCCAGTGCTTCGCATTCGTCCATTTTAATGTATCCTAATTTTAAATCCAGATTTTTACTACATTTGCATTCCATCGTTGTTATTCTTTTATAGGCTAAATCTATTGAGTTACCTAATGTTGATATGTTGTGTTTGAAAGGAATACTTACTACGAAAGCGTCCACATTCATTACGTTTGACTGTTTTTAAAAACTGCTTTATTATTCATCATCATCATAAGGTCATCAGTCCTAAGACTGGTTGGACACGTACCTCCACTCTTTCCTATCCTGAGCTAAACTTCGCATTTCCCTAAAACTAGAACAGCCCACATCCTTAACTATTTGCGAGGAGTAATCTAATCTAGGCCTACCTCTACCCCTCGTAACTCCTGTTTCTGCCTCTAATATTATTAAGTCCGATTTATTATTATTAAGTCCGATTTATTAAGTCCTTGTAATTATCAGTAGCAATGTTCAATTTCTCAAAATCTTTCGAGGGATTTGTGTAATTCATTATTTTTAATTAAGTTACCCCTAAACTCTTGTTTCTGGGGTTACATTTATAGATCCAGCAACTATCCATCCAAGTACCGTCTCTTGGAATATTGGCTGATTATTACTTAATTTTATTGTAGAATTGATAAAGGGTATACCAAACAAAGCAACAACCATAAGCTTGAATCAAACACGAACTCAATTATTTTCTTTTCGACTACCGGAAAATAATGAACTAAGAGAAGTAATATTTTCCATACAAAATAAAAGTAGCCCTGACGATATTGAAATACAAACCATAAAAAATGTATTTGAAGAAGTTGGTTATACATTATTAAATATAATATTGTCAGATATGCTCTCACAAATTTGAAATTTGCCGCTCTTATCACGTGACTCGAGTGTGTCACTCGAGCCGAAGCATTGCACAGCCGCTAATTTTCGATGCTTACACAGGAACCGATGGTCCCCGATGGGATCACTCGAGAATACCTGTTTGACAAAGTCGACCGTATTTAGTGTGGCGGGAAAATTAAACTTTAATTTGAGAC
Source organism: Agrilus planipennis (assembly GCF_000699045.2). Taxonomy (NCBI): domain Eukaryota; kingdom Metazoa; phylum Arthropoda; class Insecta; order Coleoptera; family Buprestidae; genus Agrilus; species Agrilus planipennis. The sequence continues at coordinate 452,053 of NW_020442398.1, forward strand.
TCTAACATCAGGTGTGGGGTAAACGTGTAGTTCTGCAGTGTGCGAAAAAAAAAGAGAGAAATATGGAAGAGGTGAGCAGATCGCTGGGAGCAATCGCAACAGTTTTGGAGGACCTTCAGAGGCGTACGAATGATCAATCAGTTGCTTCCCCCATTCAAATTTCCCCCAGAACACCTACATCTTTATTCCTGCCTAGCTTTGATCTGGATAACACGGACAGCATGGTGTGGTTGCCAAAAATTGAAGGGTATAAAGATGAATTTGAATAGTCGGACAGAGAAACTGTGAGTAGAATTGACCCTTTTTTACTAAAATCTGCACTAAGGTGGTTTACTGCGTGGCAGCCCTCCGAGGAGAGTTGGGAAAATTTTAAATTGGATTTCTCCGTTTCTTTTCCCAAACAAAAAAATTTGGGGAAACTTTTGACCGACGCAGTGAACTACCAAAGTTCCGATGCACGCAGTTATGTGGAGTATGCCCGAGTAAAACTCGAAAAACTGAAGTGTTTACGCGCAAATTGGTCCGATTCCGATTTAATTGAAATAATCGCACATTCAATTGACGATCCTGCCGTGAAAACTGCAGCATTTAATTGTGGTACTATGTCTGTCAGTGATCTGATTGCGTTTTTATCAAATTATGTAAAAACATCCATTGTAAAGTCGGTTGATGAACCAATTCTGAGAAAACGGTCCTATTCGCAGAGATCATTGTTACTTTCAAAATCCCACGATTGTTTCACTTGTGATAAACCCGGTCATATTTCGCGAAATTGTGAAATGACACACCTTAAAAATTCTGAAAATCCTTCAAGAAATTCAAAAACAGATCGTATATGTATATGTAGATATTGTAAACAAAATGGCCACACTATTGAGAATTGTTTTCGCCGAAAAAATAAACAAAGCCTTACCGAAAACGATAAAAGAATGTCGTATCAACAACGCGACAAAAAAGCCAAACAGGAACATATTCTTTTTAATTTATCAACTCCGCACACTGAGGGATTAAAAACATCTCCCATTACCATTTGCGGTTACAAAACAAACTGCCTAATCGATACTGGCTCAACATGTTCCTTAATAAGTGAGTCATTGGTTCATAAATTAAAACTCTAAAAAATGTTTCATATCACGCCTTTGCAGTGGTTTGACGGGACTGTATACAATGCTTTCTATGTTACCGCTGCTCTGTTAGAATTCCCCGACGTTAAAGTAAAGCTTGACCTTGTTGTTATACCGAATAATAATTGTCTTTATGAGATTGTCATTGGAGAAAATATATTATGAGCATAACGGTTAAGGACAAAAACATTCAGAAAATTGTTCCAAAAAATCCAATTAACAATGTTTTAATGAAACATGACCAAAACATAATTACGGANTTTTCTATGTAATGAACTGTATTTCTTTTATAATATTATTGTTAAGGTTGTTTTGGCACACACATGTAATAGATGTTAGCAATATACAGGTCGGCGGGATTACTTATCGGTATTTCGCAGAATTAATATCGGGTTATTGTTTAGGCTCTCTGCAGACCTGTATATTGTAAAAAGTGTGCACACGGCACATATTGTCCTTGGAACCTTTTTATTCCATGGGAACAAATTTTAAAAGAAAAATGAGTCAGTTGCTGGCATAAGTCACTAGGCAGTAGTACTAGAGTGAGCAAGCGAGATTTGTTTATGAAACGCTGTTCACAAATTGTTTTTTCTCAATAAAGTTTTATTCAGTTAAAATCTGGTCAAATCATTGAAGGAGGAAGGAATGTATTTTAACACAATTAACAATATTTTCATGAAACATGACCAAAACATAATTACGGACTTAGCAGACGAGGAGGATAAACAAAAACTGCGTAATGTTCTTTCTGAATTGCATGATCTTTTTACTTCCAGTAATCACGTTCAGGCAGTAACTACTGGAGAATTAAAAGTAACTTTAATCGAAAATAAAACTATTTACCATTACCCGTACCGTATGTCTGAAAGTGAACGTACCAAATTATGAAATATTATCGAAGACCTAATACAAAACGGCATTGTGCGCGAAAGCAATTCTCCTTTTGCCAGCCCAGTCATACTAGTTCAAAAAAAAAACGGAACAGATCGTCTATGCGTGGATTTTCGTGCACTCAACAAAATAACGCTAAAAGACCGCTACCCTCTTCCTCGTATAGACGATCAATTGGATCGTTTAGGAAAAGGAAAATTCTTCACTTCCTTAGACATGGCCTCGGTCTTCCACCAAATCCCAATGGCCCAAGAATCAATTCCAAAAACGGCCTTTGTGACACCTGACGGCCAATTCGAGTACCTAAGAATGCCTTTTGGCCTGGCAAACGCACCGGCCGTTTTTCAAAGAGCCATAAATATTGCGCTAGGAAAACTAAAGTTCGATGAAGCATTAGTCTACCTGGACGATGTTTTAATATCCTCCACGTCAATAGAAGAAGGTTTTGAAAAGCTAAAATGAGTCCTCTCAGCTTTGAGAAAAGCCGGATTTTCAATCAACATCAATAAATGTCGTTTTTTAATGAAATCCGTCACCTATTTAGGTCGCGAGATATCTGCTGATGGCATTCGGCCTGATCAGCGAAACGTCAAGGCTATTAAAGATAGCCCCACTCCCGAAAGTGTCAAACAAATCCGACAATTCATTGGCTTGGCCAGCTATTTCCGGAAATTCATACCGGCGTTTTCCACCAAAGTCGAATGCATAACAAATTTAACGAAAAACGACGTCCCATTTATCTGGTCCAAAGAATGCGAAAAGACACGCCAGTATGTAATTGATGTCCTTACACAAAAACCATTACTATCCATATTTGACCCTACATTGGAGACTCAATTGCATACTGACGCCAGTAGCCTCGGTTTCGGTGCCATTCTAATGCAAAAACACGGTGACTCATTTAGACCAATTGAATATTTTAGCCAAAAGACTTCCCCCGACGAAAGCAAATACCACTCTTTCGAGCTGGAAACCTTGGCTGTGGTGAAGGCCCTTAAGAACTTCAGAGTTTGTTTATTAGGAATCCATTTTACCCTAATTACAGATTGTAATTCCCTTAAACTAACGGCTAACAAAAAAGATTTAAAACCCCGCACTGCCAGATGGTGGGCATACATGCAGGATTTCAATTTTCAAATAGTCTGTCGTAAGGGCTCCGAAATTTCTCATGTCGACTTTCTAAGCAGAAACCCCGTTGAAACCGTTAATCAAATAAACTCATACCCTGTCAATTTTAAGAATTGGCTAACTGTTGCTCAGAGTCATGATAAGGTGTGTAATGAAATCTTTAAATCTCTGGAAAACGGCGACAGTGAGACAAAACGGAAATATATATTTGAAAAAGGCACTCTGTTTCGATTGTTAATGTCCAAAGAAAATACCAAACCCACACAATTACTTTTTGTCCCTTCAAACAACAGACATAACCTTTTAAAAATATTTCACGACGACCAAACTCACATAGGCTGGGAAAATTATATTTTTGGTTTCCCAATATGACGCGATAAGTCAAAAAATACAGCCCACATTGCTTACTTTGTGCTGTGCGAAAAAACCACTCCGGACCTAAGCAAGGTTTCCTTACTTCTATTCCAAAACCTAGTGAACCGTTTCACACAGTTCATGCAGACTGTCTGGGATCACTGCCGTCATAATAGACGCCTTCTCAAAGTTTTGTCTCCTGTATCCACAATCTTCTCTCACCGCAGAAGAAACAAAGAAAAACCTCTCGAACTTTGTAAGCCTATTTGGAACCCCTAGTAAAATAATCCACGACGCAGGAACCAAATTTACCGCCAAATTATTTAAAACATTCAATGAACACTTCGGCATAGAACTACTATACATGTAACTACCCCAGGCGCTCATCGGTCAAACGGGCAAGTAGAGAGGTACATGCGTACCATTACCAATCTGTTAAGAGTAGAATCAAGAAAGTCAACAGAATGGCCGAACAAAATTTGGAAAATTCAGCTTATCATTAACACTACCATCCAAAAGACAACTGGATACTCTCCCTTCAAAATCATATTTGGGCACGAGAGACAGACACCTCAAATACGCACTATACTCGCCGATCTACCGCAAGTAGAATCCAACAAATCACTCATAGACCATGATGAAGTTTACAAAAAAAAAAAACTAAAAGCTAATTCTAAAAATCAAGTTGTTTCTTTGAACAAAAAAAGACGAAATAATCAAAAATTCAGTGTAGGAGAAGCTGTTTTGTTAAGCAGAGGACAACGACCCGAAAAATTCGATTGTGAATTTGTGGGTCCATACATGATCAAGGCATTATTGCCCAATGACCGCTATTTACTTCGTAAAGTGGGGAGTCGAAATACTTTGAAGTGCGCAAAGGACCAGTTAAGGCGTTGGCCTATGGACTGGACTCCTGATGATTTTGAGTTTTTGCTAGAATCAAACGTTTGTAAGTATCCGAAAGTCTTGATATTGTTAATTATTTGTGGAGACCCATCGCAAGTTCTAGCAATCTACAGTACTTCCATCGTGTCTCTCACAGGCTACATTAAACAGAAAGACCCATCGTAAATACGTGGGCAGTATTTCCATCGTGTCTTTCAGTAGTTGCCAGAAATGTAAAAAAAAAGAGAAAAAATAAATAAAGCCCCATCGTAAGTACTGTTCTTGCCTATAGACAGTATTTCCATCGTGTCTTTCAGCAGTGGTAGATTTAGCACAAGTCACGTTTAACAGTTTTGCAAAGTCATTTGAGACTCTGTTGTAATGTTTCTCCCTTTATTACAGCCCAGCTAACTTTTCTGGAGACCCACAGGCTACAGACTAATGTAATAGAGGAGCCCCCTATGTGTAAAAGTCAAAAACAAAAAGGACCAACCTTAAGTTTTTTGTTTATTTATTTATTACGATATGGTTCTTGTAATATTTTTCATTACTCTTGAAATACAACTTAATTAATTTAAAATCTGATTTTAATAACAAAAACGCAGCATTCCGAGGACGGAATGATGTCAGGCTGGCCGTGTCAGATATGCTCTGACAAATTTGAAATTTGCCGCTCTTATCACGTGAGTGTGTCACTCGAGCCGAAGCATTGGATGCCATGATTGCGCAGCCGCTACTTTTCGATGCTCACACAGGAACCGATGGTCCCCGAGGGGATCACTCGAGAATACCTGTTTGACAAAGTCGACCGTATTTAGTGTGGCGGGAAATTAAACTTTAATTTAAGACTCTAACAATATATTACTCTTTAGAAATAGGAGCAGTACCACACACAATGAAATGTTCAACAATAGTGTCAATAAGAAAAGTCAGTAGAACTACAAAAATAAAAGAATTCAAACCGATAAACATGTTAACTGCATTAAGTAAAATATTAGAAAAAGCAGTGTATAAGCAAATTAAGGAATATATTGATGAAACAAACATCTCATCACCATACCAATCAGGATTTAGGAGTGGGTACAGCTGTGAAATTGCCTTTCAATATGTGCCAAATACATGACAGAATAATTGTGACAATGACCTAAATACTCTGATAATCTTCCTAGATCTCAAAAGAGCTTTCGAAACCATTAACCGAGAAAGACTGATAGCTAAGGTAAGAAAATATGGATTCAATGGAACTGTGATAAAATGGCTTGAATGCTACTTAGAAAATAGAAAACAGAAGGTAAAATATGAAGATCTAGAATCTAGTGATATACAAATAAACTACGGGGTACCACAAGGAAGTATCTTAGGCCCACTACTGTTTGTGGTATATGGGTGATTCTACGTTAAGAGGTACTAATGGTGTCTAAATGAAAAAAACATAGATTAGTTGAAAATTTGTGGAAAATGACGAACTTACATAATAATAAACAACGTTTACTTTGTTGCCAGTAAATTTCAATACTTTAAATAATATAGTTTAGCTGTAATTGCATGTCAACCTTGAAAAAAGTACCTACCCTGGCCTGTCCCTTTACTGTTTCGCAAAGAAGTCAGTGTAATTTAATACATTTCTAATTAATTAGAAATTTCAGCATTACTTATTTCATAAACAAGCGTTAGTAACAATGGTAAATGTGAAACAAAAAAATGAAATTACTTCTATTTTCTTTAAAAAAAAAGTACGCAATTTTTGTCCCTCATATTTTAAGTCTCATACCCTGGACATTTTACATCCTTTACAAAATGTCGATAAAGTAAGTGTCGTTAAAAATTTTAAACTTAGAGCATTGGCTTTGATGTCAAGTTAACAATAAACGACGCGCGAGNGTTAAATATTAAATAAGCAATATATGAACTGGACTGAACATTTCTGATCTACCAACGTTTGTATTGCTCATTTATGCTTACCATTAGATAAATTATAACTTCAAATTGAATACCAACTTTATGAATTGCTTTGGATTTGGATTTTAGACTTCAAAAGATAAAGGAGGTGCTGTTGCGCGTGTTGTATAACAAATTATTGCCTCTAAACTTGAAAAAAATATCTAATCAGATGGTTTACGGTTCGCATTAACTGGTGTTCAGTACCGATATATATATGCACCTCGAGACCTCGAGAACATGAAATGCTGTATCACAGTTTATCTGTTTTCCTTAACCTAACATCAAAATTATCTGTTTGTCCGGTAGTGAAACTAAATACAATGGCGAATGAAGGTGAAAACTGGAAAAATGCACAGTCTGTGTACGAATTTGTTGTGAATAATATTAAAGGGGAACCGGTTTCTCTAGAAAAATATCGAGGAAACGTATTAATAATCGTTAATGTTGCATCCCGTTGCGGTTACACTGCAAATCATTACAAGGAATTGAACGAACTCTATGAGAAATTTTCTGAATCCAAAGGGTTAAAAATATTAGCCTTTCCATGCAATCAGTTTGCCCATCAGGAGCCGGGTGGATCTGATGAAATTTGTCAGTTTGCGTCTTCAAAAAATGTCAAATTTGATTTGTTTGAGAAAATTGACGTTAACGGAGCAAACGCACATCCATTATGGAAATACTTAAAAGAAAAACAGGGAGGCATTCTTGGAAATTTCATAAAATGGAATTTTACCAAATTTGTTGTTGATAGAAATGGACAGCCTGTGGAACGTTTCGGCCCGAACGTAAGCCCACTTCAAATGTTACAAGCCCTTGAAAAATATTGGTGATCAATCTCAAGCAGGGTGAATTGATATTTTAAACTGTGCTTTGCTTATTGTATGTTTATTCTTCCATGCTTTTTTATGTATTAGTTTATTAAGAAATTTGTGGTTGTATTTTATTGATTTATAAAATAAATGGAATATTATGGTTTGTTGTTGCTAATTTTTAACAGTAAATAATGTTATTTACATTTATCCAAATTCGGTATATTTGCATAAGTAAATAAAAGAATGTAAAATAAACTTTTAAAAATAAAGTACCTATCATACAAATTGTAAAATATACTTTTCCTGATCTAATAAATTATTTTAAGGAATGTATACAGATTAGAAACTAAAACCAAAAGCGCTTAGGTTGAGAAGTTCATGGTAAACTTTTCAGGCTTAATGCTTTTAGTTTATTAGTTTATTTATTAGATTTATTAGAAGCATTGGTTTTAAGTATTATTGTATTTAACAATTTTTAATTTTTTTGTGGAAGATATTTGCCGTAGATACCTATTGAATTTATAAGAGTTCCATGTAATGTATTACTCGTCAAACCTTTTCTTTTTGTCAAGATTAAATATACAAAAAACAAAAGCAATGTTACTGGGTTCAAATAAAAATGAAGTAAAAAATGAAATTAAAATAGTTATTAATAAAACGGAAGTGGAATTAGCAACAACAACAAAATATTTAGGCATAATAAAAGATGACAACCTAAAATTTGAAGAACATTTCGATTATATCGCAAAAAAGGTAGCTAAAAAACTAGGAGTTTTGAAGAGAAGTAGTGAGTACTTAACACAATGGGCAAGATTAACCGTATACCACACTACTAATACTACCACATTTCCACTTTTCCCGGGACGGTATTATTTTTAGGAAATAAACAGGGAATAGACAAATTGCAAAAATTACAAAATAGAGCAATGAAAATAATATTAAATTGTAACAGAAATACAAGCATTCAAATAATGCTTGATAGGCTAGAATGGCTGAATATCAGAGAACACACAGAGTATTTAACACTGATCTTCATACATAAAATAAAACTCAAAATACTGCCTGAATATTTCAGTAACATGATCAACCCTTTTAAAGAGATACATAACTACAATACTCGTCATAGAGAAGATTTTCAATTAGAACACGTAAAGTACAAAAGGTCCCAAAATTCAATTTTTTTAGACGAATAATTGCATATAACGCATTATCAAGCAAAATAAAAAGTCTAACGATAAATGGTTTTAAAAATAAATTGAAATGTTACATTGACAGCAGACTGGGAGCATGAAAGCAATCAGGGCTATCGCGTATGAAATCGCCGCTAGAGGCGCTTGATTTAGTGTGGCGGGAAATTAAACTTTAATTTAAGACTCTAACAATATATTACTCTTTAGAAATAGGAGCAGTACCACACACAATGAAATGTTCAACAATAGTGTCAATAAGAAAAGTCAGTAGAACTACAAAAATAAAAGAATTCAAACCGATAAACATGTTAACTGCATTAAGTAAAATATTAGAAAAAGCAGTGTATAAGCAAATTAAGGAATATATTGATGAAACAAACATCTCATCACCATACCAATCAGGATTTAGGAGTGGGTACAGCTGTGAAATTGCCTTTCAATATGTGCCAAATACATGACAGAATAATTGTGACAATGACCTAAATACTCTGATAATCTTCCTAGATCTCAAAAGAGCTTTCGAAACCATTAACCGAGAAAGACTGATAGCTAAGGTAAGAAAATATGGATTCAATGGAACTGTGATAAAATGGCTTGAATGCTACTTAGAAAATAGAAAACAGAAGGTAAAATATGAAGATCTAGAATCTAGTGATATACAAATAAACTACGGGGTACCACAAGGAAGTATCTTAGGCCCACTACTGTTTGTGGTATATGGGTGATTCTACGTTAAGAGGTACTAATGGTGTCTAAATGAAAAAAACATAGATTAGTTGAAAATTTGTGGAAAATGACGAACTTACATAATAATAAACAACGTTTACTTTGTTGCCAGTAAATTTCAATACTTTAATTAATATAGTTTAGCTGTAATTGCATGTCAACCTTGAAAAAAGTATCTACCCTGGCCTGTCCCTTTACTGTTTCGCAAAGAAGTCAGTGTAATTTAATACATTTCTAATTAATTAGAAATTTCAGCATTACTTATTTCATAAAGAAGCGTTAGTAACAATGGTAAATGTGAAACAAAAAAATGAAATTACTTCTATTTTCTTTAAAAAAAAA
>NW_020442398.1:462087-464657 GCF_000699045.2 Agrilus planipennis
TCTTCTCCATGGGATGAAGATTTTGAAGAAGACTACCACGATTTGTCCTACGAACGAAACTTATAAAAACCTGATGGAGGGTGATTTTGTGTTATGTGAATTCTTAGGGGGGAAACGTAAACAAACAAAATATATATACTTATAGGTGGTTGAAGATAAAGTATTAGAAACATCTATTCAAGTAATGGGTTTTAAATCCATGCACACACAAAAAGAGTTTGTACAAAATGAAAGCGACATTTAATCGGTATCTATTGACCAGGTAATCGGCAAGGTCCCCCAACCAGAAATTATTATCAGAGGAGAAAGATTTAGTTATGTTTTTAAAAGATCATTACCTGTTATAGAACTTTAATTTTTTTAAGAACTTCGCAGAAATGATTTTCTTGTGTCATCTATTGGTTCTAAATGGGTGTCACCTATTGGTAATTTTCATTTTCTGGGTGTCATCTATAGGTTAAAATTTTGACATATTTGCATTTTTTTTTTCAATCTTAGTTTATAGTTGCAACACAACATGAACTATGAAATAGTTCTAATAAACATTAAAGAATAATTTTAAGTTTTTGTGCAATAAAGATAGTTTTTGAAAATTCAAGGATTTTACGTTTTTTCACCTTAATAGTGTCATCTATTGAGCAATCAATGTAGCAAAAATCTAATAATTGTTAATTTAATTTGACCCACAGACATTAATTGATAAAACAAACTTGCCCCAATAAGTATGTCTACCGGTCTTGAATAGTTGAATTGAGGATCGACAAGTTCTATGCCAGCCGGAATTTGGACATTGTTTAATCTAATATGTAGCGAAGGTAAATTGTCCCTAATTTTATCAATTATAATACAGGTTAACGAGGTCGAAAAGTTATTAATTTTCGATTTTAATTTTGTCGTTGCCTTACATGCAACATGCCGAGTGCCCTGATCTATTCCTGACAAAGTAATGTTGGTTTTTAGTTGTTCCAACCCTAATTTTTTACATAATGCTGCTGTCATAATATTTGGCTGAGAATATGAGTCTAACAATACTCGACATTCATGCTCTCTTCCCTGCTTATCATAGAACAATACATTCGCGGTTGCTAGGAGTACATAAGATGCTGAATTTGTTGTTGTTAATGCACTACATGTTAACTGAGGGCTAGCGGAACCCGTTGGTGCCTGTGCCTCAGTTGACATTTTCTCAATGTGAAGCAAATTATTGTGGTTTCTTCCACATTTTTCACATGGACCTAAACCATAATTTTTATTTTGATGGCCGCTAGCTAAAGAGCAAAAACGTAATCCTAGTTCCTTAACTTATTCTTTCAGGTGGTGAAAGCCTTTTGAAACTGTCGCAGGCGTACAAAGGGTTTGCACCCTTACACAATGCACATGCTTTGTTGTTTACTGTTGTTACCGCATACGATTTTATATTACTATTTCTTAGGAGAACGTTCTTATTTAAAAACTTATTATTTGTTTTCTCATTATGAAAAGAATTAGCGATATTTTTTTTTCTAGAAATTTACAATGATTTTCTAAAAACCTAACCATTTCCTTAAATTTCAAATTTACCCGCTAAAATTCTTTCCCATTCCTTGTTGATTTAAAAATGTAATTTTGATGCTGTTAAATAAATTACCATACGGTCCCAATATTGTGTTTTCTCTCCGAGTACCTCGAGGTCAAGTAGATGATTTGTCGTGTCATCAATTAATTTTTTTAGTTCAAAAGACGAATTAGGTACGCGTAATTTTTGGGATTTCTTATAATACTTATATGATTATTTAATAATGCATTTGAGTCTTCGTACCGCGATTTTAATTTGTTCTATGTGTAATGGGATATTTTGAAGTAAAACTTGGACGATTTTTAATATTATATTGAACACTTATTACATAAAACTTATGGGAATTATCAACTGTCAAACTATAACTGCTATAACTAATTGTTGGAAATGAAAAACTAAATTTAACCAATTGTTAATCTTGTTTTTTTTTACGATATGATTTCTTTGAATGAAAACTGCTGTATTGTTTGTTTTACTATTGTGGCGGCGATGCTGGATCGCATACATGCAGTGTGAAAAATTATGTCTATGAGAATGAATTATGTATCCGGTCGAGATCGATATGTGTAAAGAAACATTTTTGATACTGAATAATATGAGGTCGTTCAACAAACGTTCAGCAGAACAGAAGTGTTTTCTTGATCAGTGGAATTGTAACAGACATAAAGATAAAAAAATCTTAACACTAATGCTAATACTCTAATAATAATTCATAATTAATTAATTGATTGATTTGATGCTTCCAACAACTGGTCGAGGGTTTTTATTATGTCGATTGATGACGTAGATTTTTGATTACAATTATAGGAAAAATTCATTATTTGTTGTTCACAAGAGAAATGGACTAAACGGATGTTAGTTATTTACAAATTAATTAATGATCATTTTGATAATGACATTATCTTATGACAATAGTAAATATTACTTGTGTACTTTAATGAAACTTTCTTCAGAAATATTTAGAATAGATTATGAAAGAACTACATAATAATTACAAATGAAATACACAATTATC
>NW_020442398.1:464669-473284 GCF_000699045.2 Agrilus planipennis
GTAATCGATTTCTTTCTTTTGACCACTGTGAATTTATGAGGGAAAAGACTCTCTCGACATTAGCGTTATGACCCGGTATACTAAATACATATTCAACCACTTTCCGTAGTTCTGCATACTGTTCCTCAGAAATGCATTGCTTGAAATATGTTAGCCACAAGGCGTTTAAGCTGTCGTCTTTTTGAGTAAGATTCAAATTTGTGCTAAAATTTTTCAAATTAACCCACTCGTCAAATAATTTTTCGTCGTCGATTTCAATGTTATGATCTTTTAAAAAGACCAAATATTTTTCAATGTTGTTCCAATCTAGCAGATCAGACCCTGTTAGATCAATCCAGTCGAAAACTTTTAGATCCCCAAATGGTTCAATCCACATTTTCAAATAGTCATTGATTTCATTATAAAAATCTTTAATTTTAGTTGAAAATTCCTTACTCTTAGAGAACAAAAATTATTTCTAATTCTTTCCTCTAGTAATGAAATAACTTTGCCCAAAATCTTCCTGATTTCGACAACACTGTTTTCTTTTCTTTCCACTTTTTCAATATTTCTGTGAATTATCGCCATTACTGAATGAAGGAGGTACAGGTAACCCTCGGTCTTCTCATTGTTAAAAAACTGCATAATGTACTATGAAGGTTTATCTAAACTAAAAAAATTTTTTTTTAATGGCTCATGGTATTTCAAAAGTTTTCCAATTGCCGGAAAAAGACTTAACCAGCGTGTCTTGGAGTGAGACTGAAGTTGAGTATACTCCATGCCAATTGGTTGCCGTGACTTCACGAGCAGAATTTTCTCAATGTTATTTTTGCATTAGTGAATAAAACATCGATAATAAACACTATATACAAAAACTTTATTTACAACAAATTTACTAAATATTAAAATAAACGGATAACAATTAAAATGACAACAAACGTAAACGAACAAGTCGAAGGACAAAAGTATAACTTACTTAAAATATGTGATGAAAATGAACTTATTGTACTACCACCACCAATACCTACCCAAAACCAAACAACGGAAAACAAGTTCGCAGAACCAAGTATGGGCAAAAACCCAACAGGGCAATACCCTGCCTCATGCAACTGCATTCCTAGAATATGAGAAATGTGGACAGAATGGCATACAATTAAATGAGGGTGAATGCGATTGATATTGACCCTATCTATTGTAGTCATGCCGACGCTGCAATTATATGATAGGCACTAGTTGAATGACATTTTACAAACCTATTGCTTGTAACCTCATCTTGAGGCATATTGAAATTGTAGGTATTTCCTTTAATGTAATAAATTAAATTATATTCAAAGTTTGTGAACCATACTGAGTGTTAGAAATAAAAGATAATATTAAAACTGCCAACATATTCCGCCCGCCTTGGAAGACCGTAGTCTTTCGAAACATACTACACTTATGCGGAATATAGCTGCCTTAGACACTACCTATAAGATATCGCAAGATCTATGGTCATTATGATAAACAACCTATGTATGATAAACAACATTGTTTTTTTAAAGGCGTCATTAGTAAACGCTTATGAACTACATTAATTGCTACACTTCACGATTCATGTCTCAATTCACAAAACCAATCCCGTTGAGTTTTTTGGTAAGAATACTACACTTTCTTTTAAACACTAATGTACCGTGATCCTTATTTATGACAGAAAGCGGCATCACCCAACACTGAAATTTACGAACCATACGGTGCAGCATCCCGGGGATTGGTAGGACCCTCTTCGACAGGAAGAATTGATAGTTTGGTGGCTGCTCGCTTTACTTCCCCGGTACTGGTTTTGATGGTAGCTGCACGTATGATGCCATACTTCCCAGGGTGCACGTCCACGACACGGCCTGTTTTCCATCTCAGGAAAGGAAGATTGTCCTCACGTAGCAGCACCAATTGTCCTTGTTCCAGTTTTGGTCCCATTGAAACCCTCCATTTGCTCCTTTGGTGCAGCTGGCCCAGATACTCCTTGGACCAACGAGTCCAGAAGTGTTGCTTCAATTGACATATATGCTGCCATCGTGAGAGTCTCGTTGCTGGCAGATGTTCAATGCTTGCCTCCGAAACGGATGTCAGCGAGTCTCCAATAAGGAAGTGACCGGGAGTGAGGAAGGACAGGTCATTCGGGTCATTGGAGATTGGAGTTAATGATCGTGAATTTAAAATGGCTTCGATTTCACACAACAACGTGCTAAATTCTTCGAAAGTTAGTGAAGCGTCCCCAGCTACACGTTTAATGTGGTGTTGACCGCGGCCTCCCACAAACCGCCAAAGTGTGGGGACCGAGCTGGAATAAAGCTCCAGCTTATACCTTCATTTAGTGTTATAGTTTGTATTCTGTTAATATTGACCTTAATATATAACAAATTGTGCATTTCTTTTAGTTCCATATTAGCACCAACAAAGTTGGTACCATTGTCGTATAATTTTGAGACCTTGCCTCTACGGGCTATGAACCTCTTTAGAGCGGCAATGAATGACTCATTAGACAAGTCACTGACTAATTCAATGTGAACGGCTCGAGTAGAAAAACAAACGAATACAGCGGCATAAGCCTTCACAATACGTCTGCTCTTTCGCGAGCCTTCCTTTAATTTGAAAGGGCCACAATAGTCCACACCTGACACCAAAAATGGTCGAGTTGGTTCGACGCGTTCAACTGGTAAGTCACCCATATTTGGTTGCGAAATTACTGGGTTTGCACGGAAACAAGTAATACATTTATTAATTATACGTTTTACACTATTTCGGGCAGATATCGGCCAGTATTTCTGACGTATAGCAGCAAGTGTCGTTCGTGACCAGCGTGTAGTTGTGTTTTAAGGACACGCATGATTGAAAGATCGGTAAAACTATGTTTAGCCGGAAGAAGAATCAGCTGCTTTTTACCGAAAGGTATATTTGAGTTTATAAGCCTACCGCCTACTCTTAATGCGCCATCAATGGCAATAAAAGGACAGCGCAAGTATTTTACTACCATTGTGCTTATTTATTTAACTGCAACGTACAGTCTAAAGAGTTAAAAGACATATGGTGACGAATCGTGTGGTAAGCTGCAGCCCCTTCAGCAGCGACAGTCTTCTCATTAATTGACGATTTCTTTATAAAAATGTCTAAGGCTTTAGAAGTCCCTGCCTGGGATTGTAATCTGTTCTTATGCTTGGCTGTTTTCTGATGTTCCTCAATATCTATCGCACCTCTACTGGCTGTAGAGATACTGGATTCACAAATACAACGATACACTTCAGAGTCAGATTTGCCGCGTTTGAACGAGGGAAACCTTTTTCCTAAAGCTTCATTGAATGTGTATTTTCGTTTCGGCATGCTTTAGAGGAAACATTAAACTTATAAACACAATTCTACAGCTGAAACAAAAGAAATGCCGGTAAAAAGCGAGGTCATAGATTAGAAATTAACACATTTACAAGTCTCTTTTTACTTTAATCTGTATTCTCTTAATAATACCAATAATACAATACAATAATAAACACTATAGTACAAACTGACAATATGTCCCATAACTCCAATAAAGAATTGTACACGTATTACACTTTTATTAACTAGAGTCACAGAATTTCAAAATACTCAACTTTTAACACTAAATTGTCACCTTTATATACTTTTTTGTTTACTATTTCGCTTGTTCACTTACGATTAGTACATTTAAGTCCGTTCATTTAAGTTAATTGAAATCCCTAAAGTTCACCTATACACTACGATTTAATTTTACTATTGTAAAGTCCAGTTGCACTTATCACGTCCAGAGATAACTACAGATTTTTTGTTTTTCTTCACTTATTCACTGAATCCGGCTCAAAGGACCAAAAAATGTTGCGTCTTAACCATTTGTTACAATACTTAAATTAAATTTATTTTCACAACCCCTCACCCTGTGTTCCTTGCAGTCAAGGTCACTTCGTGGCGGTACGGTGCGATTTTTTAAAAACTACTTACGATTTATGGCATGACCGACCACCCTCAGATGCTGTTAAAAAATATTTCTTTAACCATTGTTCCTGCACTTTCTAATTTTAACATCTATTTGTAAGTTCTTTACAATTTTCAAGATTTCTCTTTCCAAAAAAAGACCTCAAGAACCCCTTAGACAATATCACGAATACATTTTTATTTTTGCGAACAAATGATATCGATATCGTCGCTCGATTTCAATTACGCTAAGAATTCTGTTTGAATGTTGGCAGTTATTTCCTTTTGTTATGTACTCGAAAAAACTACCCGTCCAATCTCGTACATCAGTTCGGATGTAGTGAAAATACAGCACTTCAACTAGACAAATTTATTTCACAATAAACACGAAAATATAAAAAGTTAATATAAAGGTCTGAGTCAATCAATTGCCGGCTTAAGACTACTTTTTTCTGAACAGCGCAACAGCGTTTGGTACATATGATATCGAAGACATAACAAAGCTAACTTTATAAACAGTACACCGATATGATTCATAATACAGCAGTCGAACACATGAAACACAAATATATAAAAGAATGAACAATTTAGCATTTCCGCAACACCTTTATTGTCTTGAGCTAACCAACTAGCAGTTAAGATTTAAAATAGTGATTCGAAGAAAACAGCGACTGGACATTTTCAGTGATTATGCTCTTGTATTAAATGATAATGTTTTTACAATAACGGCTAAGTATGCCCATTAAATACTTAGATTGATTAGCTGTAAACAATATATGTAACCTATCATTTTTACTTTGTAGCTTTCGAGTGAAAAATGAGTTATTTATATGAAGAAATAAGTGATACTGAACCAACTGATGTGGATTTGGATGCTACACCACCAAGAAAAATTGCAAAAACTAACAATAAACATCACCAACAAAAATTTAGAGACGCCTGACTTCAACATGAGCAATGACTTAATAAGGTGCCTGAAGCTCAGCACAAAGCTAAATGTCGTACGTGCAATATGTTAGGTTCCACCCTGCTTATATGTATTTTCAACGCTCTGTATGTGTATTAACCTTTAGCCTGTATTGCGTTTGTAATATCATTTATCTCATTAATTGTCTATGCAACATTCATATTAATCAATGTTTGACCAATAACGTTTTGCATAGCGAAACCATACTGTTATATGAAACAGTTCTCCTAAACCATTTATTTTAATCGATGCATTACCAATATTTTTATGAAGCAGAACCAAACTTTATTATAAAAGACATTTTCGAAAGAATTATAGTTAGTTAGTTTTTTGACTAGTACGTAACTAATACTCAACACTCAACTCGACCCATGTAAGTTCTTTTTATACACCTTTTAAAAAAGAATTAAACTGTTAGTAGTTTGCCACTTGGTTTTTTCTTCAAACAATTCCACTACAAATTGGAGTTGCAACTAATATTATGATAAATGCAGAGCTAACTGTGATAAAAAACCACATGACCTTAAAAGTTCATACAAATCGTCGCAAGTCTTTAGAAGCTCAGCCGATCATTTCCAAGTTTGTACAAAAGAGTGACGATATTTGCACGAAAACTAAAGCAGCTCAAGCTCTTGAAGTAAAGTTGTGTGGCTTCGTGGCTGAACATAATATATCGCTTACAACATTAATTCACCTGACAACACTTTTAAAATGTGCTGTGCCTGACTCCGATATCATCAAAAAAATTCAATTGAAGTCAACAAAAGTAACGGCAATAGTAAAAAATGTGATCGCTGCAACAGAAAAAGAAGAGCGCCGAAAAGAATTACACACCAATTTGTCCAGCGTTTTGATTAATGAATCCACTGATGTTGGGAACATTCAAACGATGTGCGTCATTGTAAGGAGAAAAATTTGACAATTCTTATTTATTAAAATTGTTTATTGTATTTCTATATCTTGTACACTTTATAAATATTGTATTTTTCATGAAACAGGTTTTTTGATGCTGAAGAAGGTGAAGTGGTTAGCAAGTTTTGAGACCTTTGTCAAGTTTTTGAACCAAATTCAGATGTGGAGAGTGCCACAGTGGAACATTTATTCGAACTAGTGACAAAATCCTTTGAAGAATAGGATCCCGTTCAAGATCATTATTGGATTTGCGTCCGATGGAGCGATTACAATGATGGAAACGAATAATTCTGCAGCTTCGAGATTTATCGAAAGAATGCCCTGGTATCTACATTTTCAAGTATCTATGTCATTCGTTACATCTTTGTACCAGTAATGCATGTAAGAAACTACCCAGCGAAGATTTTGCGCGAAATATTTATAGAGAATTTAAAAATAGTGCAAAACGACAACATTTATTTCAAAAGTCTCAAAGATGCTTAGAGATCAACGTTCACAAAATTCTTCGCCCAGCACATACACGTTGGTTATCTCTGAAAGCGGTTGTTTCCAGAATAATTGAACAATGGCCTAAATGGCCTACNGCGAAATATTTGTGGAGAATTTAAAAATAGTGCAAAACGACAACATTTATTTCAAAAGTCTCAAAGATGCTTAGAGATCAACGTTCACAAAATTCTTCGCCCAGCACATACACGTTGGTTATCTCTGAAAGCGGTTGTTTCCAGAATAATTGAACAATGGCCTACATTACAATTATATTTTAGAGAACAAATGTTAACAATTAGATTAAAATCTGTTGAAGAAATTGTCCAAACTCTTGATAATCCATTAATTAAACTCTCCTCTATCTCTTTTTGGACTTCATTTTGCCCAAATTCACTAAGTTAAATGAACTCTTCCAATCATCGTCAGTAGTTATTACGAGTCTGATCGAACTGATTTATGAACTAAATCCACGCAATGAGACACATCGTTTGCGTTCAGAAAATACGTACCTTGGGGTTGAAGTTAGAAAAATGTTGGATCAGATTTAAATTTGAAATAATGAACAATTCAAATCAGACTTCGCTATGACTTGTGCTGAAGTTTTAATTGAAGGCTGTAGCGAAATAAAGAAACGTTTCAACTTTTCGAATCCGGCTTTGAAATTGATCGCTAAATTCAACCCCGAAAAAGCAATGTTAAAAAAGACAAGACTTGCAATTCCAAATTTCCTGCCATTGATGGAAGCTTTGCTTCGAATTACCTCAAACGATCAACATCAAATAATCGACAATGAATGGCGTCAATTACCATATTTTGAGTTTTCGGGAAATATCGATGTTAAAGAGTCAATTGATATTTTTTGGGCAAATTCGATGGACTGTGGAGAAGGTGATCAGGGAATGACTTTTAAGAACGCTTCCAAATTTGTGCTAAATGTAATTTCACTTCCATATCCGAATGCTTCCAGTGAACGTATATTTAGTCACATCAATTTAATTAAAACTAAGACTCGCAATAAAATGGTAGTTGTAGTTTCAATTGTCAATGGGATTCCTCTAACTAAACAAAGTATAAAGCATAATAACGCTGACTACACTACATACAAACCATCTGAAAGTGAGTATGGTCGAATGAATAAATCTTTAATGTACAAAAAGAAAACTACATCTCAGAATCTACAGACAAAGACATTTATGATTTGTGTCGTGATACGGATATGGATGAATTTGATAGTATTCTAATGACAAATGAGAAGTTTTAAATAAGAATAAAAGTATAATATGGAATAATTTTCGTGCCAGTGATGCGGAAACAAATGCAGTTTTATGTATTCTTTATTTTATGTAAAATATAATGCAGAACACCATTAAATCCCGACAAAGTAACAAGCACTGAAATTCATGACATAATGATTGATTTGAAAACTTAGCTACAAAACAGACAAGCCGATCAATTTTATGGTAAATCTGCCATGGATTTATTAAAGCAGTTTGATGAATTGCAAAAAACAAATTTTAAAATTGATGTCAATAACTTTTTTTCGCGTGTAATGAAAGTGATAGCGCTAGTCCGAAACCATACGCCATCTCCCTCACTCTCTTCGAGCCAAGAAATTATTACGACATACGGTTAAGGCACGTCTGTTAGTATATGTCGATGGTACCATACTCTGTAATTTTCTCTGAACATATAGGAGTTTGTGCAGAAACCTTTTGATGCATATTGTCAGTAATTAAATCTGAAATAAAAACGTAATTAAAAGGTTGCACTGTAATTTAGATTTTTATTCTGAGTAATATGAAACTAAATTGATATATTGTCACGTATACCTGTAATTTGGGTTTGTTAAAAATCATCTTCTACAACATGAGCTTGTAATGTATTATTATGATTAGGGCCGCTATTTAAAACTATCTCTCTTCCTTAAAAATTCTTTAGTTTACAAACGCTACAAATGTCTCACTAAAATCACCGTCGTTTTCTTGGGTGTATTAAAAGTTAGGATCAAAATGTATTTCCGCCAATGTTTTACCTTTATATTTTACTAGAGGACCTCCTTTTTCCATCATTAAATGTATTTTTTTTGTAACTGTTGCAGTTTGATACATATCAACGGGAAGTCTGAAGAAATTTCGTTAATTTATACTTTCGTAATCAAAAGTTTAATTGCGTATTTATTTAGCCATTAAATCTCTAAATAAATAGTTTTCTTTGTTATGCTTTAATCTTTGAATTAAAATATACATCCTATTTGATATGGTACACTCTAAATACTCACTTATAAAATTCTTCATGTGTTTTTAATGTATGA
>NW_020442398.1:475506-483699 GCF_000699045.2 Agrilus planipennis
GCGAAATATTTATGGAGAATTTAAAAATAGTGCAAAACGACAACATTTATTTCAAAAGTTTCAAAGATTCTTAGAGATCAACGTTCACAGAATTCTTCGCCCAGCACAAACACGTTGGTTATTTCTGAAAGCGGTTGTTTCCAGAATAATTGAACAATGGCCTACGTTACAATTATATTTTAGAGAACAAATGTTAACAATTCGATTAAAATCTGTTGAACAGATTGTTCAAGCTCTTGGTAATCCATTAATTAAACTCCTCTCTCTCTCTTTTTGGACTTCATTTTACCCAAATGTACCAAGTTAAATGAACTCTTCCAATTATCGTCGGTAGTTATTACGAGTCTGATCGAACTGATTTAAGTGAACCAAATCCACGCAATGAGAGACATCGTTTGCGTTCAGAAAATATGTACTTTGGGGTTGAAGTTAGAAAAATGTTGGATCAGATTTAAATTTGAAATAATGAACGATTGAAATTACTTGAGTTGAATTTTTAATTGAAGGTTCTAGCGAAATAAAGAAACGTTTCAACTTTTAAAATCCGACTTTGAAACTGATCACTAACGTCAATCCCGAAAAAGCAATGTTAAGAAAGACAAGACTTACTACAATTCCAAGTTTGCTGCCACTGATGGAGGCTTTGCCTCGAATTACCTCAAATAATCGTCGATGAATGGCGTAAATTACCATACTTTGAGCTTGCGGAGAATATCGACATTAAAGAGTCAATTGATATTTTTTGGGCAAATTTGATGGACTATGGAGAAGGTGATCAGGGAATGACTTTTAAAAACCCCCCCAAATTTCTGCTAAATGTAATTTCACTTCCACATTTGAATACTGACAATGAACGTATATTTAGTCACATCAATTTAATTAAAACTAAGAGTCGCAATAAAATGGTAGTTGTAGTTTCAATTGTCAATGGGATTCTTTTAGCTAAACAAAGAATAAAGCATAATAACGCTGACTGCACTACATACGAACCATCTGAAAGTGAGTATGGTCGAATGAATAAATCTTTCATGTACAAAAAGTAAACTATCGTACATCTCAGAATCTACATAAAAATTTATGATTTGTATCGTGATACGGATGTGGATAAATTTGATAGTATTCTAATGCCAAATGAGAAGTTTTAAATAAGAATAAAAATATAATATGGAATAATTTTCGTACCAGTGATGCGGAAACAAATGCAGTCTTATGAATTCTTTATTTTATGCAAAAAATAATGCAAGTCATTCAGAACAAGTACTAAAATTGTTGACATAATGGTTGATTTGAAAACTTAGCTACAAAACAGACAAGCCGATCAATTTTATGGTAAATCTGCCATGGATTTATTAAAGCAGTTTGATGAATTGCAAAAAACAAATTTTAAAACTGATGTCAATAACTTTTTTACGTGTTGTTTGATAAATTTACAAAAATTGTATAACTTTGAAGATCCAAAATACCAAGCAATGAAAATTTTATCTTTAAAAGAACCAATCGCATGGGCAGACATTACTAGACTCCAGAATTATTAAATATTGACTTAGATAGTAACAAACTGTACGATGAGGTTGGACGTTTGCGTAAGATGCAACCACATCTCGTTGAAGAAAATCAAGTGGACTTACGCTGGGTAGACTTTCTTACGAAATCGAAGGATAGAATTGAAAAAAAATTGTCATGTTTGTTCTCTCCATCCCTGTATCTAATGTTTCTTGCAAGTGCGTATTCAGCATGATGGAACAAGTATGAAGCAAGGAAAGAAGCAGAATGAATATTTCTTTAGTAAAAAAAATTTACAAGTACTAACAAACTTCGATTATTCATGTAAAAACATTTATGATTTTGTGGTTAAAAACCGTCAAACATTAGATTCTGCTCTAATGCAAATTAAATATAAATTTCAAAATTAATAAATAATTGAGATTTTCTATGAACACCTACTCGATTTTTTCATGTAAAACGTTTCTGATTGTGTGGTAAGAAACCGTCTATTAGGTACTATATGCTACTCGAAAAAAAAAGTAAATGTAAATTAAAAAACTAATAAATGATTAGAGTTTTCTTTCAACCCCCCCCCCCACTCAACTTTTTTAAAATATCCAGGGTTGGTCCTTTCCAGAGTTGGCAACCCTAGTACTTATGTATGTAGTACTGAGGGCGCAAATATTTCTATGCCGTTCCTGTCGTGAAAACCGAGAGCCAGTCGCGTGTAATGAAAGAGATAGCGCTAGTCCGAAACCATACGCCATCTCCCTCACTCTCTTCGAGCCAAGAAATTATTACGACATACGGCTAAGGCACGTCTGTTAGTATATGTCGACGGTACCTTCATACTCTGTAATTTTCTCTGAACATATAGGAGTTTGTGCAAAACCTTTTGATGCATATTGTCAGTAGTTAAAAGCGCAATTAAAAGGTTGCACTGTAATTGCGATTCATTGTAATATGGCGGCAGATGTAGAGCTAGGTTCGTTGCCGTCTCCGATACAATTTAAGTGTTGCAAAGATAAACAAAAATCGGGAGTTTGTGTTTGCCTGTTGTGTAGTTCAGTATTTCATATTAGTTGTGCAAAAAGAAAAAAAATACAAGGAGTTGGTGGAATATTTGTAATTTGTGGGTGCAATGATGAACTAACGTCCAAACTAGCAAAATACATCAGATTAAATCAGGGATCTCAAGATATTGTGTGTAAATTAGTAAATGTACTGGATAAATGCAATAATGATTTGTTGTCAGCACAGGAGAGAAAAGAATACTACAAAAAAGAAAGTCAATGTCTCAAGGCTGAAATAAACAGATTAAATCAATTGAACTCAAATCAAACTGAAAATATTAATGAAAATAATCAAACCGAAATAGATAATTTAAAAGAAAAGAATCTTATATTGATAGAGCTAAATAAGGAACAGAAGAGCAAAAATGATCTCCTAGAACAACATATTGAACTGATAAAGCAGAAAAGCTCTTATGCTCATGCAGTAAGAGGACATACCAGTATGCCTAATAAAATGTTTACAAGTCCGAAAGAAAAAATGACTGAAATAGTAATTAAAAGTGATAAACATGAAGAAATTGATGAAATATTAACTCAAGTCAAAACAAAACCGAGGGAAAATAAAGTTAAGGTCAACTTCCTGAAGAAAGTAAACAATAAAAATATTGTACTGCAATGTGATACTAACGAACAAGTTGGGCATCTAGCAAATGAACTATTATAAAAAATGCTAAAGTTGACTTGAAAAAGCATAAGAATCCCCTACTCAAGATCAAAGGAGTGAATACGTCAGATGGTATGGATAAAGATGAACTATTAAAAGAACTCTGTGATAAGAATGACATTGTAGGTAGAGATCTAAGAATAAATCATATATTCAAACCTAACACAAATGGACTGACTAGTGTAATAATTGAAGTGAAATGTAATGCATACCTGTCGTTAATGGCTAAAGGTTTTGTTTATATAGGGTGGCAGAGATGCAAAATCTATGATGAGTATAATCTATCAAGGTGTAAAAAGTGCTGTAAATATTTCCATAGTAAAAATAAATGTGACAATCCAGTAAGATGCGCAATATGTGCCGAGGATCATGAAACAAGTCGATGTACAGTTAGAAATCAAAACAATTTTAAGTGCACTCTCTGTAGGGAGGCAAACGAAAGATATGGCTTATCTCTAAATGACAATCACAAAGCTAGTGAAGTTAAAAAATGTGCAACTTTCAAAAGACTACTCAGTAGAGTTATTATAGAAACGGATTACCCACTGCAACCTAATTTGGATTTTTTCAATACATAANTGTAATTTCACTTCCACATTTGAATACTGACAATGAACGTATATTTAGTCACATCAATTTAATTAAAACTAAGAGTCGCAATAAAATGATAGTTGTAGTTTCAATTGTCAATGGGATTCTTTTAGCTAAACAAAGAATAAAGCATAATAACGCTGACTGCACTACATACGAACCATCTGAAAGTGAGTATGGTCGAATGAATAAATCTTTCATGTACAAAAAGTAAACTATCGTACATCTCAGAATCTACATAAAAATTTATGATTTGTATCGTGATACGGATGTGGATAAATTTGATAGTATTCTAATGCCAAATGAGAAGTTTTAAATAAGAATAAAAATATAATATGGAATAATTTTCGTACCAGTGATGCGGAAACAAATGCAGTCTTATGAATTCTTTATTTTATGCAAAGAATAATGCAAGTCATTCAGAACAAGTACTAAAATTGTTGAGATAATGGTTGATTTGAAAACTTAGCTATAAAACAGACAAGCCGATCAATTTTATGGTAAATCTGCCATGGATTTATTAAAGCAGTTTGATGAATTGCAAAAAACAAATTTTAAAATTGATGTCAATAACTTTTTTTCGCGTGTAATGAAAGTGATAGCGCTAGTCCGAAACCATACGCCATCTCCCTCACTCTCTTCGAGCCAAGAAATTATTACGACATACGGTTAAGGCACGTCTGTTAGTATATGTCGATGGTACCATACTCTGTAATTTTCTCTGAACATATAGGAGTTTGTGCAGAAACCTTTTGATGCATATTGTCAGTAATTAAATCTGAAATAAAAACGTAATTAAAAGGTTGCACTGTAATTTAGATTTTTATTCTGAGTAATATGAAACTAAATTGATATATTGTCACGTATACCTGTAATTTGGGTTTGTTAAAAATCATCTTCTACAACATGAGCTTGTAATGTATTATTATGATTAGGGCCGCTATTTAAAACTATCTCTGTTCCTTAAAAATTCTTTAGTTTACAAACGCTACAAATGTCACACTAAAATCACCGTCGTTTTCTTGAGCATATTAAAAGTTAGGATCAAAATGTGTTTCCGCCAATGATTTACCTTTATATTCTGCTAGAGGACCTCCTCTTTCCATCATTAAAAGTATTTTTGAAACTTTCGCAGTTTGACACATATCAAGGGGAAGTCTGAAGAAATTTCGTTAATCTATACTTTCGTAACCAAAAGTTGAAAAAAATTTAATTGCATATTTATTTATCCATTAAATCTCTAAATTAATAGTTTTATTTGTTATGCTTTTATCCTTGAATTAAAATATACATCCTATTTTATATGGTACACTCTAAATACTCACTTATAAAATTCTTCATGTGTTTTTAATGTGTGACCCAGGAAATTTCACCTTTGGTCAAATTTAGAATTTGCATCACTGTTGCGATTTACTTTCTCAATTTGTTACTGGAAAAAGCTTCAGCATTTTCTAACTCAAGCTTCTTCGTAAAATTTCCTATAGCCACATCCCCTTTTCCCCATTTAATTGTACTATTTGGAATTGCAAACACGTATTAATTTTCGAATAAAATATACTTATTCCTAAAAAAAAAGTAAATGTAAATTAAAAAACTAATAAATGATTAGAATTTTCTTTCAACCCCCCCACTCAATTTTTTTAAAATATCCAGGGTTGGTCATTTCGAGAGTTAGCAACCCTAGTACTTATATATGTAGTACTGAGGGCGCAAATATTTTTATGCCGTTCCTGTCGTGAAAACCGAGAGCCAGTCGCGTGTAATGAAAGAGATAGCGCTTGATCGAAACCATACGCCATCTCCCTCACTCTTTTCCAACCAAGAAATTATTACGATATCCTATCCGACCGAACCTTAATGGGGGATTTCTTAAAGAGAAACCAGACTAAGACAAGTCCCTGAATGAGGGCAGCAGCTCTTTCAGTGCTCAGGGTGACAGAGATCATGAAGATTGGTATGGCACTCTGATGCACAATACTGCGATGTGGAAGGCAACGGGAAACCACCACATTATGATCCTGAGAAAAAAAGACACGTTAAAAATTAAATGATGGCGTCCTCTGGGGTAAAGCACTCCGGACGTAAACTAGTCTCCGATTCGAATGTACGGGCGGGGACTACCTTGGGCGATGTCATTAATAAGTGCAATAGGGGTAGGTGCAATATTTCACGAGTCGGAGGGCGGAATGTTAGGACAATGATATTAGTTGCAGAAACAGGAGTTAGGAGGGGTAGGGGTAGACCTAGATTAGATTACTGTTTGCAAATAGTTAAGGATGTGGGTTGTTCTAGTTTTAGGAACTTTATGATGATGATGATGATGATGATGATACGGCTAAGGCACGTCCATTGGTATATATGTTAGGCTCAAAGACTGAAAACGCTCAGTGGCCGGAAAAAACGGCCACATCGCATTCTGGCTGCCTTCGAACGCACAGAACGCGTTTTGTCAATTGTTGAATGCTCACAACGCATTCTTAATGTTTGACTTCTATTATTTGCCGCTTTCTACCTGCGTACACTGAGATTTATATTGTAGGTACTTATAAAACAAATGAATTTCAATCCATTTTTCAGTTTTTAGGAAACAATTCAATTATTGACAATTATAATTGGATACCAAAGATGGGTTCGGTTTTTCTCGCCGAATCATTTCAACAATATTAAATTTCTTATAATTGTTTTTCAGTTCTAGGAAGAAAGTTACACTGAACACTTATATTGTCGAGCATATGATATCTGAATGAATGAATGAAAAAGCGAAAAGTTATTCATTAAACAAATGAGTTTCGACACATTTAACTTAGTGTGGAGTACAACGCAAACTTAAATTCATGCCTTTTTTACTTTATTAGAAACGATTTAATTTTTGACAACCACAATTAAATACAAACGAGGGGTATTTTCGAACTTTCAAGTACTTTACATAGGTACATTACTTATTTTTACAAGAACTGTTTGAATGACATTTCGAATTACGTAATACATTTAAATTGCGACACTTGCATTTTTTATCAATGCACATTCGTTTGCACTGACAAAAAACAAAACCTTGTTTGCTTCCTGATGATTGAGTTGATGCTGATCGTAAGCAGATTTTGTCCGCTGGCACCCCTCTTTCATTAACAAAATTACCGTCGGTGATTGTGAATTCATTGCGAGCATAAAGACGTTCGAGAGTACCATTTTTTGTACCTACTTTTTAAAGACCGGATGACTCGACCTAAGTGACAACTGCTAGCACGTTCCTGGGAGCTAATCGTCCGCGATAAACATCAGGTACTCTCACTACAACAGTAGTACCGATTTAAGCCGGTGGAAATTTTGAATTGGACAATGCTAACATTTTTTCACCTTGGTTTTTCAAATTCTTTTTTGCATTGTTTTGTTTAGTGCGAATAGACCTTTTCCTGTCACAAATGTTGCAAACAATCGCTTGTCCAAACCCTTCGGTTGTTGACTTTCCACAAATCGCATGCACAAAGTTGTCACATTCTGAACATTTGTGCGCTCCTGAAGATTCTTTTTCGCAGATTATGCAGTACACTTTACTTGAGTCTTCGATGTTCTCTTTGTTCTCATCGCAATCCCCAACGTCGTCCAGTGTCCAGCGACGCGTTGTGAGCGTTCAAGAATTGACAAAACGCGTTCCAGCTGTTTAACAGTTACCAGAACGCGTTGCCAGCGTTTAAAAACAGCCAAAACGCGTTCTATGCGTTCGAAGGCAGCCAGAACGCGATGTGGCCGTTTTTTCCGGCCACTGAGCGTTTTCGGTCTTCGGGCCTAACATATACATGTCGATGGTACCTTCGTACTCTGTAATTTTCTCTGAACATATAGAAGTTTGTGCAGAAACCTTTTGATGCGTATTGTCAGTAGTTAAATCTGAAATAAAAACGCAATTGAAAGATTGCACTGTAATTTAGATTTTTATTCTGAGTAATATTAAACTAAATTGATATATTGTCACGTATACCTGTAATTTGGGTTTGTTAAAAATCATCTTCTACAACATGAGCTTGTAATGTATTATTATGATTAGGGCCGCTATTTAAAACTATCTCTGTTCCTTAAAAATTCTTTAGTTTACAAACGCTACAAATGTCACACTAAAATCACCGTCGTTTTCTTGAGCATATTAAAAGTTAGGATCAAAATGTGTTTCCGCCAATGATTTACCTTTATATTCTGCTAGAGGACCTCCTCTTTCCATCATTAAAAGTATTTTTGAAACTTTCGCAGTTTGACACATATCAAGGGGAAGTCTGAAGAAATTTCGTTAATCTATACTTTCGTAACCAAAAGTTGAAAAAAATTTAATTGCGTATTTATTTAGCCATTAAATCTCTAAATAAACAGTTTTCTTTGTTAAGCTTTAAT
>NW_020442399.1:0-1347 GCF_000699045.2 Agrilus planipennis
ATACACCTACTGAAACATCACTTCTACACACTATAATTCGCGTTAAACAATTATTTGCCAACGGAGAAACGAACTGGTGCGAGGAAGACGCTGTTAAAGCAAATACTACGGCTGACTATAGCGTACTTCAGTCGTTAAGAGAAATCTGATAAGATAATAAAGAAGAAGGGGACGGTGACATCATTTCTTTATCTGATTCATTGGTTGTATGATTTACTCGGGTTTGGTATGGTCAATCACATTATCACAGAGACGTTAAACGCAATACATTGAATAGGTACGACTTGAAAAATATATGATAATTTTTATTGAACGTTGTCACTACACTGGAACGAAACTAGATTTTTAACTAAAATAAATTGTTATACTTTTTATTTTGTTCAAATGTCTGCGATCCTACATTTTATTTGCGAGACCGTAAAATTTTTATTGTATAGATGCATATTCATACTTAGATTGGTTTGTAATAGACAGAAAAATAACAATTTAAGGAAACGAAAGTAAAGATTCAAAAATTAACAACAATTATTTTATTCGAATTATTTTAACAACAAATGTTTCACCATAACATTGGCTTGTTCAGGTGAAGATATTCTGATTAAAATTGTTACAAAATTAGCATAAATATTAAGTTTACAAATTTCATGGGGTGGAAAGAACAAAAGGGAGGGATAAGGTAAGACATTAAGTTTTTGAAGACATATTTAAATTTAATAATAGAGAACTATTTACATCAATTTGATCATTTAGTGAAATATTTAATTTATGGTATTTATTAATATAGACTTTCAGCTAGTTTTAATTTATGGCTTTTTGGTAATTCTTTTAAAATTTGAAAATTTATGTATGTTTTTCCTTTAATAAATGTTCTGCATATGTAGAATCAGCTTTCGTATTAGTATAGCTCCTCCTGTGTTCTGTATTCCTTTGATTGAAGGATCTCCCAGTTTGTCCTACATAGACTTGATTACAGTCTCCACATTCCATTAAATAAACTCCAGATTTTGATCCTTTGTTTTATCTTTATTATGTTTTTTTTATACATAATTTCACCCCACACAATTTGTGAACTTTTAATATTTATGCTAATTTTGTAACAATTTTAATCAGAATATCTTCACCTCAACAAGTCAATCTTATGGTGAAACAATTGTTGTGAACAATTAATATATATTTCCACATATACTACAGATGGCGTTTACTGCGCAATTAGTAGTATTTTCTGAAACGCACTGTTAAGACAGCAGGTAAAAGTTGGTCTGTGTTCTGTCGGAGCTGCCTGCGACGCGCTGATGAGATCCAAAAAGATCGAAATCGCGATCCGCGTCTGGCAGTTTCGACAGAATA
>NW_020442399.1:2387-4039 GCF_000699045.2 Agrilus planipennis
ATCTACGACCACAGTTAGATATTGCTTCAACGAATTTAAACGTGGGCAAAGATCCGTTTTTGATAGGAGCGACCAGGAAGCCTGGCGAACGTTGTTACCGAGGGAATCATTTTACGGATTTTTTAGGAAAAGGAAGAACTATCACTGGACAATACTACAGTGAGTTATTGGACCGCTTCGACAAAAAATTGAAGGAGACACGGACGCATTTGACGAAAAAGAGGGTGCGATTTTAACACGATAACGCACAGACAGGAGTTGTTGCCGCCAAAATGCATGAATTACCTTATGAATTTGCTGCCGCACACCCCGTACTCACTCGATTTAACTCCCTGCGACTTCATCTTGTTCCCTACCATGAAGAAATGACTAGCGAGAAAGAAGTTTAGTTCAAACGAGGAAGTCATCGCCGAGACAGGGGGGATTTTGGAGAGTTCGACAAATCTTATTTTTTGGAGGGGTAAAAAAAATGGCAGGGTCGTTGGGAGAAGTGTATTTTTCTAAAAGGGGAGTATGTTTAAAAATAAAAACAAATTTAAAAAAAAGGTGTCTTCATTTCTAACACGGGTACTTATTGAACCGCCCTCGTATTATTATGGAAATGCGAAAATTAGCTTAGAATAGGAAAGAGTTGAGGCGCGTGTCCAACCAGCCTTATAACTAACGACCTTTTGATGACGATAAGTACAGGGTGACGCAAAAGTTGCTACGCCCTTTATAGTGTTCGTAAATGATAATTTCTGTATGCATACGACACTATAATTACTTAGTCAAATCAGAATCTTGTTTTGAATAAATACCATCATATCAACTCAGTTATGTGTTACCACCACTACACTCCTGAAACCAAAGAACAGCATTGTTCGAAACCAAAGGGATTGTAGCGTCAGATCAGAAAAATAAAAACAATTTTTTCGGGGATTTGGATTAAAATTAAATAATCCCAAATAACTTAAAGCCTAATTACATTATAGGTCTTCAATAATGTGCATAAGCCTAAATTATACAGGTAGTTATTTACTTTTTAAGTATGTACAATAGTATTTCTACAACACTGATGATAACAAAACGTAAATTCATGGATCCTTCATTCGAAATATCCGACGAATGCATTTCTGTTAAACATATATCGTTCATATACCTAAGGGGACAATAATTTATAGAAAATTGCACCCAAAAAAAAGTTTTAAGCAGCTAATGTGGAAAACTGAAAGCTTATGTATGCAGCTTTGGAAACATTTTGCAACACAAGCTGTACACATACGTTTGTAGCAGAGTCTGAAAAGGAATGAGGCGCTACTTGCTCACTATTCGTAAACAACTTCTATTGCTCTCAAAGGCGCCGTGATTTTGACATCAAAGAAGAAATCCTGTTTTATGAACCCGTACTCATGAAAAGTATACAGGAAATAAAATTGAAAACGCGATATAAAAAATAAAAAAGGTTTTTTATCTTTAGTCAGAATGGCGCTATGCCTATTTTTATTAAATGCTTTCATGCCTCATTTCTATAAGATAATTTCAAATACAGTGTAAACTCTTTATAACGTCACTCGGTTTAACGACAAACTCCTTAAAACGTCGAAATTGCTTGACTTTGGTTGGTTTACATTGTTTTCTATACAATATTACACTCTATATAGCGTCACGCT
>NW_020442400.1:0-2968 GCF_000699045.2 Agrilus planipennis
CACATGCACAGTTTGTTCAAAAGATAAGACGTTTAATCAATAACATCATTTCGTGTTGCGGCTATTGATAGTTCTATCAGTAAAATGCGATATTCTGTAGTATCGTAGCAAAGAAGAGAAAACAAATTCAGATTAGCTAAGCTTTCTGTGTTAGTAACAAGAAACTGAAATACCAGATATCAAG
This sequence comes from Agrilus planipennis, assembly GCF_000699045.2. Lineage (NCBI taxonomy): Eukaryota > Metazoa > Arthropoda > Insecta > Coleoptera > Buprestidae > Agrilus > Agrilus planipennis. The sequence continues at coordinate 185 of NW_020442400.1, forward strand.
TAGACAACTTTGTGTAATACTATGAAATACTCACTGCAGTTAGCAGTAAATATTGTGAGATGACGATTGATTTTTGTACGTCACAAGAGATTAAAGTCCGGTTCATAGTATCGGTTAAGTCACTGTCTAGACACGGTCAGATACCGTAGGAGAGAAATATCCCGGTGTATTGACTGGACCGTGGCTTGGCAGTTCCATATAGTAGGAATGCCGCCATATGAAACGTATGCTATAATATTTTACTTGACTGTAACCGAACCGTGACTTAATCGACAGTATGAGTCGGATTTAAACCTGCAGGATTGAACGAAGGCAGAGATTTTATTCTCAGTAAAGTCCTTATCTTCCTTCCTCCTGTTTGTCCTATTGACTTTTTTTGCGCTCCATTAAAGTCCGATTCACGCTATTGGTCAAGTCACGGTTTAGTCACGGTGATATCAAAGTATCGTAGGAACCATATACTCCGATGAATTGACTGGACCGCGACTTTTCCGTCCCGTGTACTATGAATATTTTACTTGTGACCGACCGTGACTTAATTGTGAGTTGACCGATCGACAGTACGAATGAAAAAGAATTAAACCCAATTCACACTATCGGTCTAGACACGGTTCGATTGAATATCAAATACTCCGATGAATTTACTGGATCGCGACTTTTTCGTCCTGTGTAGTATGAATATTTTAGGTACTTGTGACCGACCGTGAGTTGACCAACAGTATGAATCGGACTTAAATCGGCTCGGTTTATCGTCTACTACTTCTGCTTGTGTTACTGACTTTTTGTGTTTCGAAAGGGATTAAAGCCCGATTCACACTATCGGTTAAGTCACGGTCTAGTCACGGTCAGATCAAAATATCGTTGGAACCAAAAACATCTAATGAATTGACTGGGCTGTAACTTTATCGTCCTGTGTAGTATGAATATTTTAGGTACTTGTGACCGACCGTGACTTGATCGTGAGTTGACCAACAGTATAAATCGGAATTAAATCTGCTCGGTCTATCGTCTACTACTTCTGCAACAGGACTTAAAGCTCGATTCATATTATCGGTCAAATCACGGTCTAGTCACTGCCAGTTGGAACCAAATACTCTAGAATTAACTGAACCGTGACTTTTCTATCCCGATAGTATGAATCGGGCTTAAACATGTTCGTTTATACGAATGGAACGATTTTACTTTTGGTTAGGATCTTCCCTTCCACTGCTTCTGTTTATCTTACTGATACAAGGGATTAATGCCCGATTCATACTATCGGTTAGACCACGGTCTAGTCACGGCCGGAGTAAGATATTGTCAAAGGGAAATACCACGGTGAATTGACTAGACCGTGCCATGATCGGAAGTTATAAGTTANGTGTGTGTGTGTGTGTGTGTGTGTGTGTGTGTGTGTGTGTGTGTGTGTGTGTGTGTGTGTGTGTGTGTGTGTGTGTGTGTGTGTGTGTGTGTGTGTGTGTGTGTGTGTGTGTGTGTGTGTGTGTGTGTGTGTGTGTGTGTGTGTGTGTGTGTGTGTGTGTGTGTGTGTGTGTGTGTGTGTGTGTGTGTGTGTGTGTGTGTGTGTGTGTGTGTGTGTGTGTGTGTGTGTGTGTGTGTGTGTGTGTGTGTGTGTGTGTGTGTGTGTGTGTGTGTGTGTGTGTGTGTGTGTGTGTGTGTGTGTGTGTGTGTGTGTGTGTGTGTGTGTGTGTGTGTGTGTGTGTGTGTGTGTGTGTGTGTGTGTGTGTGTGTGTGTGTGTGTGTGTGTGTGTGTGTGTGTGTGTGTGTGTGTGTGTGTGTGTGTGAGTGTGTGTATGTGTCTATGTTCGTTCTTCTTCTTCTCTCTTCTTATTTCTATGTGTCAATATCGTGCTCTTCGTTTTTCCCTCTCCTTTTCCTTCCTTTCCCTTATCCATATTATATTTAATAATCCTGCATGAGCTCCTGGGCCCGTGATCCGTTGTATCCAACTTCCTTGCTCTTTTCCCGTGTGCTCACGTTTTTCCAGGGCATGTTGTACTGTTTCCTCCTTTACCTTTTCTTTTTCCAGTATTTAATTGTATCTTGTCTTTTACTTTTAAACATTCTTTAAGTAGATTACTTCCGTCTTTTCTAATTTTCTCCTCATGTTTTATTGCCCTTTCTCTTATCTTGTTTGCCATCTTTTCTTTGCCTGTTTCTAATTCTAGTAGGTAGCTTAATGTTGTTTGATCAAGTCTGGGGATCCATTTTATATACTCTTTTGATTACTTTGTGCTCTACTTTTTTTATTTCTTCTCTACTTATTTCGTCTTCATCTTTCTCTTTGTTTTTATTTCAGTTTTCGTATTTCCAATGCATAATTCTTCTACGTCTATTCCGTTCATTTGAATCTTAGTGTTCTAGCCATTCCGACATTTTTATTTTTTCACTTATTTTCTCTCTTCTGAACCTTTTATTGTTTATGAGTTATCTTTTCTGGCCTCCAACCATTTTCTTGTTTCTTGTTCTTCCTTCTTTCTGACAGTTAACAGTCTGCATCTTTTTCTCACCATGTAGAAGTCTTGTATGTTACCTTCCACTTTTGTTACACTTCTCTTTGTTTCTTTTAGCTCTTGCTTTATTTGATGGTACTCTTTCGATTTCCTTATTAGAAAAGGACCTTGACGAATATCCCACAATTAATACTAATTTGTTTATTTATTTATTTATCGAAGGCGTTTTAATCACCGTGAAAAAACATCAAGATGTTATTTCTCGAAAAAATATCAATTATTTTACATGATTGTCCGATCATAATAGTAATTACACCTACTTACGCACTTAAAT
>NW_020442401.1:0-5150 GCF_000699045.2 Agrilus planipennis
AATACACAACGAAAACTGCATAGAGGAATAGTTTGAAAAACTGAAACAATTACGATTTTATTTTATTGGTTAAGAAAGAATGTTAAATAAAAACCCACCTTTCTTTATAAGACTAAAGTGCTGTTCAAGTTTTCTTATGACCCATAGCTTGTAAGGAATTTCCCTCTAACAGGCATACTGTACAGAAGGCTGAAACAGAAAGAATTTTTTTTATAGTTTACAAAGAAAAAAATATAATTCACGACCATATAAATATACACCATACTTGAGAAATGCTTCTCTCATTGAACTTGAAACTTATTCGAGCAAAAATTTCACGAAAGTCCATGTATTCTAACTGTACAAGTACCTTCCTTCCTTTTTTCATAATTTGAATTTAAAATGCATAGTTGTAAATACTAATCGTGATTGCCTGTTTTTCAAATAAGCAATGTTTCCATTGGAAAAAAGGCTCTATGAATATTGATTAAAAATACAAGAAAAATAATTACAAAAGATATTAAATTTGAATAATTGATTAAACTGTTTGTTTTAGTTTAGATGTGAATAACACCTACACATTACTTTTATTTGTTACGTATTACTAGTTCTTCCTCCCCATCAGTCACTGTGAGTTCGAAACTGTTAGCACCATTGCTTCGAGTGATCGAAATTCACTTTTGTGAACAATTTGTTTAATCACTTTCTGTATGTTAAAAATTGAAGAATTAAATTTAAAGGAATTGTTTATAAATATGTATGCAACACATCGCACACTTCAGCAAATCATTTTTAGCAAAATAGTATGTTTTATTTCTGTGGTTTAATTTAAACGTAATAAAACAGGGCTCACAGACACAAACATCACCAATGGCGGGTTAAATAGGTTAATTTATAGATATGAGTCTATGAAACAAGTTAAAAATATTTACTGTTTGAAGATGTAATGTATTTATTTAATTTTATGACCAATATAATTGTATGCAATAATAATTTATTCCTGTAAGTTATTTTAAAAACAACGTTTTATAATTTGTAAGATAGTAATCTTCTTTTTTGCAGGTGTAGATAATTAAGAAATGTTTCTCTGCCTTCCTAATGTTTTGCATTCGATATGGTTTTTATCAGTCAGGGAAAGCCGTTATTGTTATCAGTTTCATTTTGTTAACAGGATTTATATTGCAGTTTCATATGCTAGTTCGTAATTATAAGAAATACACACAAATGGAAACTGTTAGTGATTATGTAAGATCTATATTAGTTTCCTTTGCTAATTACACAATTTTTGCTGTATATTAATCATTTTTAGGTAAATGAGCTATCAAACAGATTAAATTCTGTAGAAAAAGTGGTAGATAGAACATCTACACTTTTTAAAAAACTGAAGGATATGGTTCGTAATGAAACCAACAAAAGAAGGCCAAATAAAGTAAGTTGATACCTATTGTGATTGGAAGTCTATCTGAATTACTTCTTTTAGTGTTGAAGTATTAGTTTTATTTGTTATAAAGAATGATTTATTTTTGGAAGATATTTAATAATTGTTAACCTTATTTTTAATGAGTTTGTAAATTAAATATCATTTTAATTAATGTTAGGATTTGTATTGTTAATTATGTTTAGTATTTTTATAATGTAACATATACTCGAATGAAAACTTAATTTATCTTTGTCAATATGTCAGGTGCACAAATACAAGTTCTCAGAGTCAAGGCCCCCCCCTTATAAATTTCAAATGTACTGTTTCTTTGTGTAATATCTACATTGATTCTATTTTTAATTTAACTTTTATTAATTAATATCTTCAAAATTACAAAATAAAACGAATTTTCTTAATCGAGAAAGACATTTAAAAGATTTGCTTACTATTAAATTTTTTCTGAATTCAATTTCATTTTTTCCCCTTGAAAGTAATATTAGAACAATTTAGGGTTCGAGTTACAGACTTTTGTACAAACGTTGTTTGGTACGTACATACATAAGTTGTTCATTAAAACCAAATAAAGACAAAACAATTTTAATTGTGTCGTAAATGTGACAACGTGATTTTTAACAGTTTTAATTATTTATAATATTAATTTTTTATTTATACACTGTAGTTGTTTTGATTGATTTTAACCTATTTATTTACTTGTTATCTTTATATGATTTTAATTCATGCCTGGTTTTATAACATGTACAAAACCACATTTCTGTAAAAGTCTGTAATGAACTTCAAAAGGATGTATGCACGCTTGCAAGATATATTACAATATTTAAGTAGGATTAAGATGTGAACTGCTTATTTCTTTTGCCTTTGGTGCCTTACCAAACAATAAAAAAAAAACAGTATACAACAGATTCTCTCCAGTGATATATTTTCCCTAATATTTAAAATATAAACGTTTTTACCTGGAAATGTTGCGTCCAATTATGTATACAAAACGTAATTAATTAAAGTATTATTTCATAGGTTTAGGGTTNACAGTATTGCTTTACGCTAACAATTTGACCAAAGAACAGCTTATTATTTTTTTATTTATATATGTAATAATGCAAGTAATTAGGTTGATGTTTAATATAATATCTGAATTTTATCAGAAAATAAGGTTTATAATTATCAACAAGAATAAAAAAAAATATGCTGCTTAGAATCTCAGTCTTTGTTGTATCCATATTAAAAATGTTAACTCAATTAATATGTGTACGTCAGTGACAAATTTTGTTTTGTAAAAATAAATTACCATAAACTGACTTCTGAGTTTTTTGTGCACCTGGACAAAATCTTCATGAATGAGTGATGGGAATTATTGATAATACAAATTATCATTATTTCTTTACGAAAATGATTTATAATTATAGAAGTGACAAAAATAAATTTTACTGGCAATAAAGTATAAGACATCCTATCATTTCTACACCTATTTTACTGTTCATTTGTTTTAACAATTTGAGAATCATATAATTTATAATTTATTATATTATTAGAGATTCGTTATTGCTTTCTGTTAGAGCTGTTAAAAGTTTCTATCCTAGATTATGAGAAATATTAACTTACTTTTTACTAAGAAGCATTGTCTAACGTCATGCATTGAGGGTTATTTTTGAAGGCTCCTTTTTCTTCGAAAACTGAATGAGGAGCGCAAAGCCAAGGATCGTTGGTTTGTAACTGCCAGTCAAAAAGCTTTGTTTGTAATTCATCAAATTCCGACTTGTATTTAGAGTTTCCATATAAATTATTTAATTCGGCAGGATCATGCCTTAAATCGTACAGTTCCCATTCTGGTCTATTATAATATGTATTCAATGTTTTGAACCAGTTTACACCTTCTTTGGCTCGGGTTTTATTTAAAATATACTAAAACAATTATATTAAATTTTAAAACGTTTTTTAAGCTTTTCACAATTAGTATATAATATAATATCTAATAGGGAGAAAAATATTGACACAAATTTCTAATGATTTTGAATTTTCGTGTACGGAAATGAATTATTTTTTCAAATGATTTCTTTTCTTTTATTGCAACATATAACTTGTATTGTTTCAAACTAAAAGTATTATAATAAACATACCTGGAATGTTGGTGATAAATAGAGATCTTGATCAATAGGGAATGGTGCGTAGTAATTGATATTGTGAATCAACTTCAATTTTTGGGTGCGAATTGCTCTCATAGGATAGTACATGGTCACTTCATGCAGATTGTGACTTGCAAAGACAGCTTCTGAACTCTTGTTTTCTGGTTCTAAATAATAAAAAACAAATAAAATATACATGAAAAATCTATAATTTCTACAGATTATTTTTCTTCCATTATTTAAATTTAAACATTTCTTTAACACTTTTTAAAAAGGGAAAAAATAAAGACCTTTCTGTGTAATCAACCAACTATTATATATTTTACTAACCTTTAATTAGCAATGGAAGAAGGCTTTTTCCAGTAAGTTTATTCTTAGCTTTTCCCCTACGTCCTTTAGGAATCGCATACCAGTCCAAAAGTGTGGGAACAATATCCAATAAACTGGCCAAAGAGTAAGTTACCTTATTTTGCCTTTCTGAGTGCAGAGGGGAAGATATGAACATAGGCTCTGCCAATCCTGAATCATACAGATTTGTACGACCATTTGGAAAGGGAATCCCGTTATCAGAACTGTAAATGATGAGGGTGTCATTAAGATGACCAGACAATTCCAATTCCTTCAAAACTAAACCAACACCTGAAAATATAAGAAAGCATTTTTTTAACTCTTCAGTTCTCTAATTTAATATTTCTTTACTTTTATTTATTTAGTTTTGCTTAAATTTTCTATGAAATGTTTTTATTTTTATTTGATTAGTACATAATTGGCATCAGAATCTACATAATTTGATGATCCACATTTTTTAAAAGAAGCGAAACAAAGAGACAATTGGTAATAAAAATTGAAACATTTATAAAAAAACAGAAATTATTTTGAAACATAATCACATAATAGAACTTTTTTATTATGCGCACCAGTGGCGTGGTGATAAAAATTCCTGCTACATATTATATTTAATTTCATTTTAAAATAAAAAAAAACATCAAACTCACCTTGATCCAGACGAGAAATGGTCGAATATTGAGCGGCAACGTCCTGTTTAGCTTCTAATGTGTTTGGTAAAAAATATGGCAATTCAATTTCATCTGGTTGGTACAAAATGGGCTGCCAATCTGGGATGTAACCCATACCTGGTTCACCAGTTCCGAATTTTTCACAAAACTCTCCGTACTGTGGATTTGTATGTCCACATCGGTGAGGATCGTGGAATGCGACATAGAGGAAGAATGGCCTATAAGCAAAAAAAAAATAAAAATTTATCTAATCAATTTTTACACCTATTTTTAGTGTGCCAAAAAAAATATGACTTTTCACATAATAGGTACTCAATTAAAGATGAAATAATAGCGAATGGTAACTGTTAATAAAAAGCCTCTAATTCGAACAAAGTTTTTGACCTTTTAACAACATTTTCAATTAACATTATTTTTTTGTCTTAGAGTTAATCTTATAGATAAAATAAAATTTTAATTTTTTAAACTGAAAACTTACTCTGTAATGTTGTTAAGGAATTCCCGAACTTGATCCTTTATAAATGTAATATTTCTCCCCACTTGAAGAATTGGATATTTTTCTTCTGTCCTTTCAAAGTCGAATGAATAAATTGACTT
>NW_020442401.1:5498-50253 GCF_000699045.2 Agrilus planipennis
TCGTCAGCTGTAATAGAATAATTTAATAATTATGAAAATGTAAACAAATGTATTTAATATTGCTTTACAGTTACTTGATTTACAGTTTTTTATCTTAAAATTAAAATACTTTTGAAGTTTGTGTACGGGTTTCCCCGAAAAGTTGCGCTGTATGTTATTAATTTGTAATGAACAAAAAAAATGATAAAGGAAAATAATAAATTTAGTCTAAAACAGTATACTTAAAAATATGTGTACACTGTACAAAAATAATTTCGTTATTTCAATTGTTTGTTTTGTATATTATTTACACCCTTCAAATTAACAATGGCTACACCACTGATAAGATAACCTACAAATTTTGTGATTGCAACAATGCCTTGAAGAAAATATCAAAGCAAAACAATTCAGAATACTTAATAATGTAAATTACAACATTCAGTAAGTACTTTTGTGTCGAAACACATTGTAATAAAACTATTTATTAGACCTGATTTGTAACACAAAATAGTTTTTTTGTGATTGTTGATTACGATTTAGTGACGTGTAAGTAGTTGATTTGTTTTATTAAAAATTTACCTAGAATAAGTAAGGCGTTTAGTTTCTTCTTATCTTTAGTTTTCGCACAATTTTCTTGAATAATTAAACACAACAACACGGATATAACCGCACAAGTATTCACCCACATTGTTAAAAAGTTCCAAGTATATATACAAGGTTGTAACCCTTTTTTTGAAAGAGAATGTTTAGAAAGTAACTTTCTAACTTTTTTTGGAAAGGGAATTTTAAAAAAATACAATGTTTATTATCATTTTATTAACTTTTGTAGGAAGTAAATATGGTTAATAAGAATATTTTATGTTTGTTCGATGTTGATGGTACATTAACAAAGCCACGGCAAGCAATAGAACCATGTGTAGAAGAATTTCTTTTAAAAACTATAAGACCCTATTGTAAATTGGGTCTCGTAGGAGGTTCCGACTTTAAAAAGATAGCTGAGCAAATGAACGGAGATGATGTAATTTATAAATTTGATTACGTCTTCCCAGAAAATGGACTGTTGCAGTACAAATATGGCAAGCTAGTAGGGAAACAAAATATTCAACAATTTATTGGTGAAGCAAAGTTGCAGAAATTTATAAATTTTGTCTTGCGATACTTATCTGAAATAACGTTACCGGTTAAAAGGGGGACATTTGTTGAATTTCGAGCTGGTATGTTAAATATAAGCCCTATTGGACGATCTTGTTCGCAAGAAGAGAGGGACGACTTTGAGAGATATGATAAAATACATGGTATTCGAAAAACAATGATTGAAGCTATTAAAAAGGAATTTCCAGACATTGGTTTAACATATAGTATTGGTGGACAAATAAGTTTTGATGTATTCCCAAATGGTTGGGACAAAACATTTTGTTTGCAGCATTTAGAAAACGAAAATTTCGATGAAATTCATTTCTTTGGAGATAAGACTGACATGGGTGGAAATGATTACGAAATTTTCAATGATATAAGGACCATTGGACACAAAGTGACAAGTCCAGAAGATACAAAAGAACAACTTAAAAAGTTGTTTGGTTTATAATGTGTTTACATATGTATAAAACATTAAATATGCAATTATAATTTATATTGGTTATTGTATATAATGCAGTTTTAAAAGTTAATAAATGGAGGATTTATTTTCTATTAGATTTTAATTTTGAAATGATACCGTTATACCAAATATAAAATAAAAAACATTTTTGGGTTTCTTCATGTTAGCTTTTAAAATATTTTCAAGTAACTCTTTTGTTTCGTTTAAATAAAATTTTTACGCACAAACAATAACGTATTCCGAATTTAAAATTTTTTATTCCCCAGTATATTTCGGTTGTCTCTTTTCCAAAAATGCGGAGTATCCTTCAATCCTATCCTTCGTGGGTAACAATTGAGCATAAAGAGCCTTTTCAATTTCCAAACCTGAACTCAAGTCAACTTGTAAGCCGATATTTATCGCACGTTTTGCCAATTTAACAGCTATTGGACCATTAGAGGCAATTTCATTTGCTATTTGTAGAGATTTTTGATACGCGGCATCTTCATTTTCGTTTTGATCAACGATATGATTTACAATGCCTAAAAATGAAGCATTTGAAACATGTTCCTCTGGTCAACGAACTAATTACCTAAATTATACGCTTGTGTCCCATCTACAATCCTTCCTGTATAAATAAGTTCTTTGGCAACAGCAGGACCAACTATCCTAGAGAGCCTTTGAGTACCCCCTGCCCCCGGAATGATACCCAGTTTGGTTTCAACCAAACCAATTTTTGTACTCTTTGAGGCCACTCTAATATCACAAGATAACGACATTTCTAGGCCACCACCTTCAAAGGATGTTAAAAAACATGAAAAATTACGCAAATAATTAAGAACATTAACTAACCCAGGGCAATGCCATCTAAAGCGGCGATAACAGGAATTGGTAGTTGTTCAATATTGCATAAAATTTTATTTAGTTTTGATAAAAAATCTATAATTTCTACAGATTATTTTTCTTCCATTATTTAAATTTAAACATTTCTTTAACACTTTTTAAAAAGGGAAAAAATAAAGACCTNGTGTTTGACCGAAATGATATATATATATTTATAGTTTACCTGCACAAAAGATACGCGGCACTGAACTTTTTATAATTAAAACTCGAGCATTTTGGTCACAACTTACATCGTTGAGAGTTGTTTGGAAATTATCAATTAGCCTTAAACTTAACGCATTTCTTGCTTTTGGACGGTTTAAGCACAAAACGTTTATACCACTGTTTTTGCCGTCAAGTTTTTTTAATTCGATTTCTTCATTTATTGCAGAAGCAGTTTGCACCTTTCTATGCTGTCCAATTTTAACTGGAATTACTACTAACATACTACTTTTAATTTTTTCTTGAAATTTAAACAAATATTGAGCACGACGCATTTTCAATTCTAATTTTGTAGTTATGGTGTAAAATTATATGGAATGAAAGTTGTTATTCTGTTTATTATTTAAATGCGATAAAGCTCTTATCACCAGGTCATAAATTAACCAAATAGAGGATTTCTATAAAATGATAAATAAATCCCAAAATTTAATGAATATATAAAACATACAGGGTGTCTCATAATGACGATAAAAATAAACCATTGGCGAAGCCATCAAAAATATATAATCCAATTTAACATTTTATATATATAAAAATGTTTAAATATTTCTTTTAATTATTTAAGATTACTTACATCTTTTTGGAACTTGCTAAGTGGAGACATCAACAATTTGATGAAACAAGAAAGAAAATCTTTTATTTCAAAATTTATAGGTACACTACAGGTAACTACCACTATAAAAGTGGTATTAACAATCAGACACAAACACATTTTGTTCTTATAATAAAATCAAATACATATTTATATTACAAGACAATAGTCTTATGTACAATACTTTCAAATGTTACCTCTGACAATTTATGTTAAAAAGAATTATGCATCTCTTAAAGCTGTAGTTTGAAAAAGTTAAATATGCACTTATTTGAAAGAAGCAAATATTTACATATAATGCAACGAATTCGTGTATGCAAACTCCGAGTCTGCTAATATTAACTTATTTGAAAGCACTGTATAATTAGCACAATACTGACTAATCAGTATAAAATGCTGAAAAAATAACCATAACTGGACGGTCAAATCAAAACGACAACTTCACAATCGCACATACTGGAATCCTTAAGTTATAAATAAAATATTACAATCAAATAAAAAACAAAAACACAAACTCACAATAATATTACACTAAAAAGCGAAAAGCTTCTTCAAAGGCAAATAACTATTTCTTTTCCTTGACTAGTATTTACTTACTTCTTTTCACTTTTCTCTTTCTTCTTAACTTTTTTCTTATCTTTTTTCTCCTCCTTTTTATCTTTTGTTTCTTTTACTTCAACAACACTGTTATCTTGCGCGCTTTCTTCTTTTTTCTCTTCTGTTTTTATATCACTCGTTTCTTGTTTATTGTTAGTGTTTTCTTCAGTTTTGGGCTTTGAATCACTTTCCACATTGACGTCCATTGGGGACCCCTCTTTCTTGTCTTCGATGATTTTAACTTCTGATCCAGATCTTGCCTTTCCTGATACTTCTAAGGCAGTTAACTCCTCATTTGTCTTATTTTGCTCATCATTACTAGGGTTCTGGTGATCTTTGTTGGTTACAGGAGTATTACATTCCTCATTTGACTTCACTTGTTGTTCTGTTTTTTCTACCTCCATGGTTTGTTCCTCAGAAGATTGGTTAGTTTCATTCTTATTTTGTTCAACATCCATCTCTTGTTCCTTTTTGTCTGAGGATACTTTAGACTCTAGTACACTGATACATCGCTGCACGCTTCTAATAGCTTCTTTTCGCATTTGCCTCAGTTCATCTTGACCATCAGTTTGTACATCATCAAGTTTAATTAGGTTCCTTGTCAGCATCTCATCCAAATACAAGTACTGTTTGTCTTTCGTTTTTCCATTGAAGTTTTCAATTTGGGTCATGAGATTAGCTACATCTTTTTGGATTGCTTCGATCTGTTCGATAGGTGTAAGCTTACCCTGTGGTTTTGAGGGAGGAGGAGTTGGTGAGTGAGCTTGTTCTTGTTTGGGAGGTGTTGGCTGCCGATTTTGTTGTTGAGGTGGAGGGGAAGCAGCAGCAGTGTGTTGTGGAGGAACATGTTGTTGTTTAAAAGGTTCCTCAGGGGGTTTATGTTGTTGTTGTTGTTGGTGATGCTGGTAGGAGGGTGGCTGTTGAAAATAAGGGTCATTTCTGAAGAAATGAGTGTCGTTCCTGGGCCATCCTGCAAACTGACTTGGTCTCGCACCACTGAAAACCCTTTCTGGTTCAGGTTTTGGAGGGGAGGAGAACGTCTGATGCACATTTCTAGGTATCACAGGTTCATCACGACCTTCTACCATAATCGGTATCACCCTTTCATGGGTGGACTGATTTTGAGATTGATTATTTGGTTGTGATTGCTGTTGTTGTTGTTGAGGTTGCTGATGCTGCTGTGACTGCTGAGATCCCATTCCATCGCCCCCTCTCTCAACATTAATGGGTATGTTGATGCTCGACACGTACCGCGGATGGTTAGATCTGTTTTCTGGAGGAGCAGACATGGATCTTTGACCTCGTGGTTCATTCACAGCCTCTTGTTTCTGGCCTAAATCGGTCGTATTACTTTGTTGTACGTAAGGGTGCTGTTTGCGACCCCTATCTTGATTAGGAACTTGAGGAGGCTTGTCAAAACTTTCCTGAGCTCTAGTTTCGGTTGGGCGAGATTCGTTTGAAGATGTCGAGGGTTGCTGATGAGTCTGATTGTTGCTTGTTTGTTGTTGCCTTTGTGAGCTACCACTTGGTTGCTCGTTACTTGGCTGTTGAAACTCTTGTCGAAAATGGGGTTCACCGTCGAATGTCCTATTGAAAGGAAAACCAAAACGTTCGAATCGTGATCCAAATGGTCGATCTGTGAAGCGTTTTAAATCTGGAAAGTCATCCGTGGGAAAAGACGGTTTTGGCTCGTCTTTGCCAGAAGAAGAGCCACGTCTTTTATGGCCCCAGGTGTTTGACCGAAATGGGAACTCTTTGTTAAAATGTTGGGCGATTTCGGGATGCCTCTTAGCTAGGTCATCTAAATGTGATTTGAATGAAGCGTCACTCCTATCAAAGTCAGCTTCGTCGAAAGGAAAGCCGCTCTATAAAATACAATAATAAATTAAGACGGAATCTATCGAAAAATTGTATTCCAAATTAAGAAAAAAAAAATAGATATTTTGGTATGAATTTTGAGTAGTGACTAAAACATGGTTAATTTTTGACTTTATCTGATTCTAAAGGTTCTCCATTTAAAATAAAATACATATATGGTATTGTAAAACTTAAGTTACATGCATTTAGGCAAAATTATTGTTACTTGCTTAATGTAATTAGTACCAGCAAAACTTTTACATGCACGTGATTTTTAAGCAGAAAAGCGGTGAAATGACTACGTACTCATATGAAAACAAAAACCACAATATCATACAAGGGATATTAATATAATTAAAAAAAAAAAGAATCTTAAAAAACATTTACTAGGTGAAAAGGTAAAAATGGAAAGGGAAAAACTTACATTATCTACTTCCATAGGTTCAGGGTGGTAATTTCCACCATTGGTATGTTCTACCCTAATGGGTATAGACGCAAAGTTTTCTACCATTATTGGAGATTCCATGTTTTCACTGAGCCCTTAGGCTCAAATACAAGTTTTACAATAAACAAACTGAGACACAAACTTCTTTACAAAAAAATTAAAAAAAAAAAGAAACACTTCTTGATTCACAGAGTTTTTAAACGTGTTGACTTGAAACTTTTTCAAATTACTTTGCGCGCTTGGTAGTATTTAGACGGACGTTTGTCGCTCAACGATTTCTATCGACTCAAACCGAATAAAGAGCGTCCGAATCCTATATAAGAAGGGATCAAAGTGGGGGTAGAATTTTCTGGCCGTTTTCGAGAAAATACTAGAGCTGTACGAGGTAAGAAATGCGCTGTGTAACGCTTCACATCTCGTTCCCTTTTAGCGTTTGCGTTGGTCGTGGTTCAATATAGGTGGGAGGATTTCTGTTTACTGTTTTGCTTTTCGTATTACTAATTTATACAAAAATAAAATGCGGTCGAATCGTCGAATGAATAAGCACGTGCGAACTTTCAGTCACGCAACAAAATTGACAAATAAAATGAAACTTTTTCGTTTTTCAAAAATTTCGAATGACTTAATTCCTCTGTCGATTCATGCGTACGTAATCTTTTTTTAAAAGAAGTTGTAAATATAATAGACGAAACTTTGGAGTAGTGTTTACGTATTGTATCGTATATGCAAGTATTATATTATTTAAACACGTAACATGCCTTTGTTTGATGATTATATGTAATAGAATATCCCTTTGTTTGGTTATTAACTTGTTGGTAATGTAACTCAAGATGTAATAATATGTCATTATTATCATCATCATCATAGGGTTGTCAGTCCTTCGCTTTACTCAAACTAGAACATCCCACATTTTTAACTGTGGAACAATAATGTAATTGTCTACCTCTACCCATTTTAACTCCTGTTTCTAATATATATGTCTCATGGCTGAAAACCTTCTCTATCCACTGTAAAACTACATTTCGAATATCTACATGTACATCTCCCTTTTTACAATTTACAGAAGTGTGGTTACACAAATCGATGTGTTCAAATCACGTCGACAATACGCATTATGCTATTTTTGCATAATAGTTGGAGAAAATTGGCAAGAAAGCTGCAATGAGTCGATATTTGGCCAACAGCAAGGAAACTCCGACAAGAAGCCATTTCGCCCTAGGTTAAAAGCGTTTCGATTTTGCAACGGAAATAAGTTAATAATACTTTCATTGATGACCGAATGAAAAGTTAATTCTGTTTTATTTGTCAGGTGAAATATTATTCAGAACGGTCTCTTTTGTGCCAGTGGCACTGAAGTAATTAGTTCACATGGTATTTTTACTTAATTTTTTCATCAGTAAGACGTGCTTTTATTTATTAATTATGCGGGTGTGCTAAGGGAGTAACTACGGCGCGTCTTACCTCTTCTATTTTTCATCATGACAATTTTCGTATTTGTCACTATGGAAGGAATTTGTTAATGACATTGTCAAGAATGTCAGAAAATACTATTTAAAATAATTAAATATATGAAATCCTATGACATTATTAGTTACTTAATAGTGGATTAATATGCAATACTAATTTGAAATCATTTTTTCGATTTTTTATTTACCCACTACAAACTACCTCAAATAAATGAGGGAATATTAAANATTATACATAACACGAAAGCACTAAAGACGGAAAGCAATAAATTTGTACCAAAATTGGACACTTGGACTGTACATGGCTGGCTTGGTTTGTCGCTAAAGGCTGTGACAACTGGCTTGGGTGCAAATGATTGATGTGGTCCTTATAAGGGATAAACAGGAAGAAAATGTTTGTGCAGCTTTATTCATAAAAGATACCACAGAAACAAAAACTGTAGTTGTGTTGCCTTATGGATTTATTTTCATATCATATTATGGAGAGGCAGTTTCGTTTTTTTCTTCATTAATTTGAGGTAGTTTGTAGTGGGTAAATAAAAAAATCGAAAAAATGATTTCAAATTAATATTATTTAATATATCAATTATGTTTATGGATTTATAAGCCGTTAAAATTTAGTCACAATAGTGATTTTTTTAAACTGTAATTTTACCTAGTTTATAATCAATTTTTGAATATTTTGCTTCAAAGGTGTAAAAATTGAAATAAATCGACTTGTATATCAAAAAAATCGTTTTTTGTTTTTTAATATGGCGTACCTTTCTGACCAGTTTAAGAATTTTGAAGATTATTCTATAGTTTTTTTTTCGATTTATTCATTATTAGCAATATGCCTTGGCCTTTTTATTCTTTCATCCAAATGAAAAATCCTATCTCTGCACTCGTTCATGATATACAACCGTATAAAAAGGCAAGATATACAGTATAGTAATTAAATGAATTTACATAATAAGTATACAAGTATACATGTATGCGTACAAAAACACATGGCTATAATACACGTGTGTGCATATTATATTTTCATTCCTCGTCATCAATCGTCAGGTAAAGTGGACGATTCCTTTTATGGAAAAGGCGTCTGTCACGTTTACGTATAATCTTATTTGGAGTTAGACTGAAGAGAATTTCCTTTTTCTCATACGTCAGTTCAACACACTATTCTTTTATAACGTTTAAAGGTAATATAATTAACGGTAATAACAACTTATTATATTGTTAGATGTTTGTAATTGAAATCCGACTTAAAAGAGATCTCGATACTAAAAACGCCGTACATGATTATAGTGACATTAAAGATGTACCACTTTTCGGTATAAAACAGTGTGTTTGTACCATCTAAATATATTAATTCTTCTTATTTAAGCAGGTCGGGTTCCCATAGCTCTTATACTTACAGGTAAGTTTTATTTATTATGGGCAAGTCTTTATCATTTCAACTACCGCATCTGACGTATGAAACAAGAATTTTTTATATACAGGACGATTCAAGGCTAGCTTGAAATAAAGTACCTAAAAAGGAGTGAAGTGATCAAGTTCGTTAATTACCGTTACATTCCAGATTATTCTTTTATAAATTAATAATGCACGATGGTTTACTGGAATATTACAATTTTTATGATCCATAACAGATGGGTTTAACTCTTAGCGCAAAGAATTGGGAAAACCAGATCTTGAATCTTTTAAATAAATAAAAAATTGTGTGTGATTTGATACAGATTTTCTTAATGAAAATATTACAGAAATAACAGTTCATATTAAAAAAAAAAAAAAACCAAGGGAAGTACAGTATTTCCTACCGGGTATGAACTCCCCCCCCCGAGCCGAAGACGATGAAGATAAACTTACGGGTGGGGGTGTCCTACAATATTTCCGATAATACGATTTTGTACAATATCCCTTCATTTTGTGCATCCCTGTCCCGAATGTACTGTTTCTCCTGATTTTAGGGAGGATAAAGGGTAACATAATATTTTAGGTAAGAACCTATGTAGGAAAATCTGGACCATTAGTGGGAAATCAAGTATTGACTTGTCAATATTAGATCAATGTTGTGCATTCGAAATGTGGTGTTACAGGCGAATGATGATGATACCGTGGATAGAGAAGGTTAGAAATGAAGATGTATTAGAAAAAATAGAACAGAGGACTCTAGGGAAGTCAATAAGAAATAGGTGAGATAGGTTGGTAGGACACCTTCTCAGGCATGAAGGTCTAGTCAGAGACATATTAGATGCAGAAACGGGAGTTAGGAGGTAGACCTAGATTAGATTACTGTTCGCAAATAGTTAAGGATGTGGGTTGTTCTAGTTTTAGGGAAATGTGAAGATTAGCTCAGAATAAGGAAGAGTGGAGGTGCGTGTCCAACCAGTCTTAGGACTGACGACCTTATGATGATGATGTTCGGCTAATGGATAACCAAGTATAGGTTTGTCAATACTGGAGCAAAGATTGGACAATCTTCAAGTCAAAGTTTGGTACATTAATTTTTCGCCAAGTTATGTCTGATAGTACATACGATTAATTTTGTTCATTGATATTGACATTAGTGCCCTGTCGTGGACTAAGCTTGTCAATCACGACTGGGCCGAAGTGACAAGTTAGGCATTTGCCATGCTTTGGATTGGACCAAGTTATCGTCCCCGAAGTTATATTACGTATATTCGGTAGGAATATGGTAAAAAACTTTTGTTTCGTTTTGTTTCTAATTTTTTGTATTTTTAATTACTTTTATTTTGGAACCATGTGAAAGCAACAGTAACTAAACTGGTACGTATCTAGAATTATTAATTCCTCATTAGCCTTCACCTTGTCCTTGTGAAACACATTTGTTAATAAATGAAATAACGTATAAAACGCAAGTAAAATTACGTGCTACCTGTCAAATAAGGTATGGTGACCTAATGAATTTTAACAAGAAAAACAGTAAACACAATAATATTTGCGTTAGTGTAAAAAACCACGTCAACATAATTATACATCCCGATACAAATTTGTTATTATAGATTTGTTTTTAATCGGTTTCTTAAAATGATACACTTTCTAAGTACATTTCTCTCTAACATTGGACGAAATGATATTTTTGTTTACTTACTTTATTGTCTATATCAGTTACAATTTTTTTCACCAAATTTCGCTTGTGCAACATACAAAAAAAATATGAAACTGCCTGGGTTGAATTGAAAGGAGCGAATTATTTATAATGATTAATACAACAATTGAACATCATACTAAAGGTGGTTTCACACGGCCCGTATTAGCACAGACCTGACTTTATTACAGATAGATCTCTTCCCACGATATACATAGACACGTTCTTCATGAGTTTGAAGTTATGTTTCAGTATTATTAAAATGTCGCGTGAAGAAAAAAGAATGACGTTGCTACTTCAGCTTTTGCTATGTCTAGTGGTTCATATTAATTCAAGAAGCAAAAGAATAAAAGGCGTTGGTGGATGTTATCATAAAAACCGATTAAAGTAAAGTTTTGTTTACTAAATTTTGAGTATCAGTTTTTTGAAACTCGCGAAGGATCGAATGCGCCATCACGAATCATTCCGCGCGATTTTTCGAGCGAGTTGGTGCGGTCCGGCCTGCAATATTACGGGCTGGGGGAAGCCACCTTAACACCAATGAACCGTACCGTTATATCGTCTCACAATCAATTTTCATAAAAGATGACATTAAAGATACCTACTTTACGTTGTAAACACTTGTCAATCAATTGCAAACAGTCCAATTTCAATGACAATCAATTGTAATATCAAGGTGTAGTTTTGACCTGATTGTTTTTGAACGCGTGCTAATTATGACTCATTATGTTCAACAAAACTATAAAACAATTACTTTTTAACTTGAATTTCCACATAAAGGTACTTCTATTATACATACCAACGAAGGAAATATCGATTTCAGAATAGTAATAGTTTTTTTCTGCAATTTTGGTGAGATGAATTACGTAAAGATGACTAAAGAATCTCATTAAGGTTTCTTCTTTTTTAAACATTTCTACGAAGTTTTTGTGGAGCTGCGGTAGCTGATGATAGGATTTTATGGATATAGCAGACAATTAAAACGTTTAATAAAGGAATGAAACTATCTACTACTTTTGAGCCTACAAGTATGGCTATGCACTTTGGGCTTACGATAGGCTATGCTGACAATGAGAGAAGATTGTGGAATTGGTTTGTGTGATTACGGGATTACGTTAGGTTATACCATACTGAGAGATTTCATGGCTGGCCTGTGTGAACCAAAGGTTTGGGTTAGGTTATGGGGATAGGGGATTTGTTGATTGGCATATGATGTACAACTGTATTCATCCGTCCAAATTTCAACTGGTTTTTAATATTTCTGATAAAATTTTTATACATATTTAATGCGTGTGCATTCATGTGATAAAAAGAGATTTTGCATTTCAAATGTTTCTATTTTATCGTCCATCAATGTTAATCAGCAGCGGTAGGGAGAATATTTATCGTTATTGTCAAGGAGACGAGCAAATATTAATGTTATGAAGTGATTGTTTACTAATAAGCGAACTTTCTTTTTACCAAATAAAGAACCCTCTACCGAAATTTATTTTAATGGCTTTTTATATAAAAAAATCCGAGGTTAAAGAAACAATTTCGTCCTACTTGCTTCCAAAGTGAAAAGCAGAAACACTGGATAAGCCTAAAAAGGATCGAGGAGTAAAACCGGGTCCACTTCTGCGAGAATTTTTCCTGCTCCAATTCCAAATTCGGACAGTGAAAGTTATTCAGTTTTTGAAACAAGAATTAAATACGCGTTTAAAAGCAATTAAATTAATTTGTATTACCAGTGATGGAAAACATAAAAACAATAAATTTATCATAATTTCTTTCTTAATATTATATACAAAAAAATTATGAGTGCTGTCAGCATAGGGATAATTGTATTATTACGTAGTTAGTATCAGCAATTTCTTATGCTGAAGTGTACGATGCGTTGCATACCTACTTACAAACAATTCCTTTAAATTTTAATCATTGATTACTATCATATCTCTTAAAAAACCATAATGGCCGACATCAGTGACAATTCGACAACAATTGAAAAAGAATCATGGCCGACAACAGCAACAATTAGAAAAGAATAATGGCCGACAACAGCAACAATTAGAAAAGAATGATGGCCGACACTACGTCATAGTATTGTTTACAAAAGTGAATGATAGGGGAGAAGAATAAATAACGAAAATTTGTAAACAACACCTACTGCAGAGCCCACGTTCTATTAAGGAAATTTATAATTGCTTATTTCAACTTCCTTGTAACTAGTTAAGATGTAAATCTCTTATGATTCTGGTTTGTACTGAGACATTATTGTACAAAGTTAATTAATTGTGAAATTTTATGGGCAAACCATCTTGGTTATTCATATACTAAAACTTCTGTAAAGCAGATTAAATATTATGCCTATGCTGTGGCTTATAAATAGCGCATTTTTTTTTATTTTAACCTTGTTCAATATTAAATAAGTGATATTTCACAAATTGACCTTTAAATAGTTATCATCGAACACATTATGCAACACACACAATACTTAACAATGTTTTTACTGAAACGAATAAAATTTACTTTCAAGAACATTGTTGTACTATATTTTTTTTATAATGGCTTTAAGGTCAAGAAAAGCTCTAATAAAGTTTGTGCAGTGTTTTTGCAGTCTAATTATATTTAAAATTAAAAAGAAATCGACTAGTATTGGAAACTAATGCATCTTAGATGCACTTTATTAAACACAGAAACTTATCGAAATGTGGTGTTACAGGCGAATGATGAGATTACCGTGGGTAGAGAAGGTTGGAAATGAAAAGATAATAGAAAGAATAGGAGAACAGAGGACTCTATAGAAGTCCATAAGAAACAGGCGAGATAGGTTGGTAGGACACCTTATCAGGCATGAAGGTATAGTCAGAAGATATATTAGAGGCAGAAACAAGGGTTAGGAGGGGTAGAGGTAGATCTAGATTAGATTACTGTTCGCAAATAGTTAAGGATGTGGGTTGTTCCAGTTTTAGGTAAATGCGAAGATTAGCTTAGGATAGGAAAGAGTGAAAGTGCGTGTCCAAACCAGTCTTGGATTGACGACCTTATGATGGTGAATTGCATATACGCGAATGTATATTGTCTTTAAAATTTTAGTTTTTAATTACTAAGAAACAATGTCGTAATTCTACGTACAACTTTGTGAACAATTCAAACTAATAAAAAAAACAAGTCAACCACTACTACCCACCCAAACATACAAATAAAAAGGACAAGGCGGCTGTTCCTATAAATTTTAATTTGTTCTTGTACTGTCCGATCTAAAAATAATCGGCACCCGTTTGGATTTCATTTGATTCCCAAATAGACAGTGTGAGTAATCACTAAACTTTCGCTATATACCAACAACAATCAATGTAGGACCAAAGCCAACTAACCAAAGGCGACATTAATTAATTGTCGTTTAAATTCCAAATATGTTATACCTACGTTCGTACCAAAAATCATTCATGACGCACAAGGGCGGTGGAAATACTGTTAAAAGTAATTTTAAACAACTATAAAAGTTTTAAGTACTTACTTTTCTCAGTTTAAAATAAACGAACTAGGATGCAATTAAATTTTTATGGTGAGGTTAATAATCATTCAAAGGGCATTGCAATACTTATAATTGTAAATATTTTCCATTCAACTAAGGCCATCTAGTGGTAACGAAATTAAGTTAAAAATTGTGGGAATACCCAAATATTAAATTAACGCAATAGTTCATTCGATTAAAAATTGCGACTACACGACAATTTTATTTTTAGTATTTCCACTAAGGGAAATATTAATTAAGACTTGACAATAAATTATACGTAATTTTTTTAATTTAATTACGGGCTTATTATAGTAATTATAAACAACGATAAATTGAATAACACAAGACATTTAGTCGATGAACTGAAAAAATAATTTTGTATACGTTTACACCTAAATTTATCGAACATATTCAAGGATCAACGTCCTTTTACCGTTTAGGGACGAACTATGACCTTAAAAAAATTAATACCTTTTTCGGTTAATATTTTCTATAGCACAAAAAAAAAACAGTCGATACCAAAACGACATCAAGGACGCTTTTAATATAAATTGAAGAACAAACATCCTTTTTTAGTGAAGCTTTTATACGTAACTCGCAGGATAAAATTTTACATGAACATCAATTAGGGGTTTTTAGAAATATGTTGTGTCAACTGTATGCTGCCAAATTCAAGGTGAATCGTAAAAATCAAACAATATCGTCTATTTTTCGCCCATAAGTGTATGCAAGTAAAAAATTTTCATTTGTTAAATGATCCTTCGGTTAAAGCAGTTTTTAATACTAATTTTCTGGTTAAAACATTAAAACTTTTACTCATCAAAAATAATATCAAATCAAGGATTTTTTGTTAGGAGATAAGAATATAGAGTTCAAATGATAATTCAGTTAGGTCCTATTTGGATTTCCTTAGAATTTTGTCAGTAATGTTAAATATTAAGTAATTTCAAAATTATAATTATTAATACCCTTTTAAGTATTCCACAATTTCAATAAAATATCCAAACTCATAGCCACATATGCAAAAAAGCTCCTATTATTTGAACTTAATTCAAAAAACTGGATTATTAAAAAATTAGAAAACTGAATTCGAATTAAGAATTGAAGAATTCGAAAATTTCTGTATAATCCTAAGTAAATTAAACATTTGAACAAAGGTAAACAGCCAAAACGAATGGCTGTTAGAACTATTGCATTAGATCATCGCTGTGAAAAACATAATTCAAAATTATGTTGATTGATGTACAATAAAACTGGTTTCTTCTGTTGTGGACAAGTTTCTACAGCAAAAGTGAATGTACAATTTTTGATTCGAGATCTAAAGCAAATAAAATTGACTCACAATCAGCTGCAATTATTTCACAACTTCCCACATAAATTTCCTTAAAGTGTTTAACACCCTGTATGCTTTAATATTGAAAAATCATACTGGACAAATAACACGTTCATGAAGAAATACGCTAGAAAAACTTTTCTAAAACACTGTGCTGTGGTGGTTTGGAAAATACATTTCAGAAATTTTTGTGGCATTAATAATACATGGACAAATATAAATAAAACCCGCCTTGAACCCGGTCGTTCGTTAATTTCGATACGAGTCAAAAATGTAATTCGTTGAAACAGCGCTTAGCGCGTTTGGTACACCCAAGTGCAAAAGTTTTGTATAGATACGTCAATTTTGTACAGTGAAAAATTTAAATATAATGAAACTTATTACACCGGCAGAGACAACATTGGTTGGTCAACATCAATCAAAAAACTAATCGTAAAATCAGAGATTCTATTTCCGATGTAATGAGTTTAAAACTGGACTCACACTGCCTTAGCATGCCGAGAATTTCACATACCTTGACCTCAAATCTCGAAAAAGACAATTTTTGTCAGCATATTTTTAAGATGTTAAAAGGTTTCAATCTAAATATGGCTTGTTTGGGTTTAAGATTAGGACTAGTAAAGACGAAAAATCACTTTTTTCCTTCGATGGACCATGTGAGATTTTTGCAGAAATACATAAAGGAAGTAGTGGCCCGGCGTAGGGTTTTAATGGGACTCCTGACAAAATGGGTAAAAGTACCATCATTCAGCAACAAATTGTAGCACTTACTATATTTTTCTACGTCATTTCTATTCCGAGATACGCTACGTGTATTGCAACCTTAGCGTTCCTTCAATCTGAAGGATGGACTAGCGACGAAATGGAAATCTTGTAGTGACAAATTATAATCCTTACAGTAGTTTTTTACGCCATTTTTATTTCGAGATAGGTACGCTATGTATAGAGCTAGGGTTGCCATCTGTAATATTTGGAAACCAGGACAAGACGCGTGAAAACCCCGGATTTCAGAGTCCAGAACCCGGACATGTCAACTGGTTTTTTTAAACATAGTCAGTGTAATAAAAAGCGTTGAAAATGTCATAAATTACCTTTTTATTTATTTTCAGACCATAAAATTAGATTTAGTCATTTTTATCATCATTTTAAATGTACCTAACAAAACAGAATCTTATTANATATAAGCAATATCCCATTGAAAACGATTAAAATTTACATTTTTTTGATTAAATTTTAGTGAGAAGTTTCGATATAAGCAATATCCCATTGAAAACGATTAAAATTTACATTTTTTTGATTAAATTTTTGTTGTAGATATTTTTATAGAAAATGAAATCAATTGAAGACAAATGTGGTTGTTTATGTAGTTTTTTGTTGTTATGGCGAGCAATTTTGAGTTTTGATTTCAGTTTGGGCGGAAACTGGAGATTTTCGGGACGCCCATTCGGGAATGTCGGGGACAGGGTCCATGGACCATCCTCAATTGCCATTTCCAGCCGCAGCCAGGAGTCGAACGAGAGAAAGAAAAGGTATGTCCCATTTTTACTTGCTGCTTATCATTAAAATACAACAAAAATTTTCATTTTATCTTAATGTAGTGGTAGAGATGACGATCTACTTTGTATGTTATTTAATATAAATACAGGTAGTTTTGAAGCAAATTTGTAAAAATGTATGCATATAAAGGGAGAAAAACGAGTAGAGAGGAAAGTATTCAAAGTGGCTGAATGGGGATAGAAGGTACTTGTTTGAGAAACTGATTAAAAATTCAGCCGCTAAGCCCTGGAAAGTGGCTGGATCTGGAGCAGGGAAATCTGCAATTATTTTTCTCGTCACCTCGTTTACCTATGCCTGAAGCAAGAGGAGAAAAAGATGATGATAATGACTAGTAGCATCAACCTCTTCATCTTGTCTCTTTTTACTTTCAGTAAAATCAATGTAGATAAACATTTTATTATAAAAATGCGAAACTAACGAAGGGATTTAAAATTATACTACTTTAAAACTTATGTATGCAGAGAGAATTTTCTGACGATGTCGAACATATCTGGAGCGTCTAAAACAATTATGAGAATTTTACCAAGCCGTTTGGCATACATTTAATGCCTCGCGGAATAAACTTATAAGAACGGAGGACTTAGCGTAACCAGGCTTAATCCTTAAATAGATGCCGCGCATGTTTTGTTCGATATTTTGTATTTAACGTACTCGCGACCGCCTAATTTATGCTCGGACAAATGCAACCGCCATCCGTTTCGAAATTACAAAGCCCTTGGATACCGATTTGAGCTTTGTTTATTAAATATTAGCCTGTAAATTCGTCCCGGTGACGAGTAAAAATTCAAACTCCGTTCAGTATTTAACAATCCCGTTTCAAACGCGAGCACGTGAAATTTATGAGACAAACAATAATTTGTCCTCTTAATTACAGACGAGCGTGTGTCTTGTGTCTTGTAAATTTTTCAATGGAAAGGGAATTCAAAAGGTCGTTCACCTAGACTTATTAATATATACCGATATATAGCATTCTCTGTCAATGTTTCAAAAAAAAAAATGACGTTAAAATTTAACAATTAACCACAAACGGACACAAAAATAATTGCGGTTCAAAAACAAGTGGCGATTATAAAGAATGTAACGGATCTTATGTAGGACAAACAGGCAAGACGATAGAAACACGATTTAAAGAACATAACAGATGATAGAATAGACATAAGTAGTCATTAGTGATAGGATACCTTCTGAAGTATGAAGGGCTAATTAGAGATATATTTAGGGTTGCCATCTCTAAAATTTGGAAACCAGGACAAGACGCGTGAAAACCCCGGATTTCAGAGTCCAGAACCCGGACATGTCAACAGGTTTTTGTAAACATAGTCAGTGCAATAAAAAGCGTTGAAAATGTCATAAATCAACTTTTTATTTATTTTCAGACCTTAAAATTAAATTTAGTCATTTTTTATCATCATTTTAAATGTACCTAACAAAACAGAATCTTATTACAGTTTGTTATAAATTGTTTTAATAATCAGTTAGATTTTTTATCCTTAAAATAAAACTCAAATTATTAATATACTTTGTTATGAAAACAAAACCTTATAAAAATATGAAACCTAAAAAAAATAAGTTATACGGGGTGGGGGGACGGTGAATATAGCGACTCGGTTCGTCGGTTGATCGTGGTGTGTGCGAGCACAGTGGGTATGTCGCGGGAGGCCCAAGACTTTAAATTTTTAAACCCGGACTACAAATGAAGGCTCACCCGGACGCTCCCCGGATGCCCTCTAAACTAGGACAAATCCGGGGAAACCCGGACGTATGGCAACCCTATATAGAGCTAATTTGACGACAGGCTAGCATTTTGTCTATTTTCCAGTAACAGGCTCGAGTTACAAATTTTTGGGTTTAATAATAAATTAGCGCTAAATTACATTGTACTGTAGAAATAAAACTTCGATGTGCTAACTTTCCGCTTGGGAGAACAATGAAACGGATACCACCACAATGAATGACGTTAAGACATGACGACTGACTAGTGTTATATTAATGCCTCCAATCTACCGGGTTGTTCGGAAAGTCATTTCGTTTTTTCCCGACAGAGGATTTAATTGTATTCTTTTGCACCCAACTTCACATTTAAGCCGTATAATTTTTATATGCTTTGAAAGCTCATATAGCAAGGCTTGTGTGTGAAAAATTTCAATTAATTCTACGCAGTAGTTTTTGGTTGGTGCCCTTTTAAATATGGAGAGCGATAAGCAGCATTTTCGACATATCTTACTGTTTTACTACAGAAAGGGTAAAAATGCTGTTTAAGCCAGAAAGAAATTGACTGATGTGTATGGAGAAGGTGTGTTGACAGTACGCCATTGCCAGAACTGGTTCGCTAAATTTCGATCCGGCAATTTTGATGTCGAAGATGCACCACGTTCGGGAAGGCCGGTTAGAGCTGATAAAGACGCGATAAAGGCATTAGTTGATGTGAATCGGCGAATAACAACACGTGAGGTCAAAAACCTCCTCGATCAGTTTTTTGCCAGCAAAGACCAAAAATTTTATGAGCGTGGAATTATGCTACAACCAGAAAGATGGCAAAATGACTTTCCGAACAACCCTATAATACTTTATGAATCGCTCTGCACAAGTGCTTATATGTATGAGTATGATAATTAATGCTGCTTTTAAGCGATTTTTGAGGAACAGTCTTCCTTCCTTCGTTTATACAAAAAGAAGGAACTCAGTGACAAGGGTACATACAGACAGGGAAAGGGGTGTATTTGCTCTCAACATTCAACAAACGGATAGATACGTATGCTTGTACGATGACATCAGAAAAAAGCTAAAGCGAAGCATATAGAATAGTAAAAAGCAACATTCGTATGGGGGGTAAACACATCGCAAATAATGTTATAAAAGTATTAATATGTAGGTATTTAGTAAAGTTGTTTCGATATATAGTAATGAGTTTACGAAAAGCGTGTACTATATTTAATAAGTGCCATGATTGCGTTAAAAGCATTTTTTTTTTAATGTTCAAATACTCACATAACCGTTTCAATCAGTTGGGTGTGTGCTGAGTTGCGGATGCAAGACGTTAAGAGGTTAGGCAAGACCCTGTGAAAAAAAGCATTCTATCACACTACCCGAAATCGTATTATTCGTTGTCACTCGAACAGAAAATGTCAAGCAAGAAAAGACTGTTGCCGTTGTTACTGAATAAATGAAGGTGGTGACCTAGAGGTGTATGAAACGCGCTTAGCAATTACCTGGGTAGAAGGACAGGGGCTGAATTGGAGATACAGTATTTTTAAGATAATTTTGCAATAACGTCACAGTTAATAAACAATAAGAGATGTAGCCAATTACATGAAATATGCACAAGTATCAGCTGTAATGCCAAAGAATGAATAAGCTAGCTTCAATTTATTTTGCCAATTCGACAATTGTTTCGATTTACGAGAAGTTTTTTAAGAGTAGTTCTACATAGATTTGTGTTCTACATGAACATTAAAACTTCTACAAATATAGAAGTATTACTTATTTAACTAATAAGAAAGAGGAATTAGTCTGAAGGTGTTGTAAAACCTTCTGCTTTGTCCGAATGTTAATATTTTAAGATCAAATATGATGATGTTAATGTGATTTCATGTAAAGCCACCGACAGTGACGATACTGCTTCGTGATGCCGTTTTCTTTAAAATAGTACATTTGAACTACCGGATACATACTGTAATGTTATTTAAACTAGATTGCACTATTTTAAAGAATAAATAGAACGTTTTTGATCGAAACCTTTAATTAATTAATATACGATATTATACCAACACCTACTTGTTTCTTTGTATGGTACCCACGCTAGAAAATTATGTAAATTGTACCTATGAAACCACTACCACTAGTAAACAGGTAAAATATGGACAAATTAGTAGGTAAGAATGAAATAGATCGATGAGTAATACTTTAGATCTCAACAAGTTAACATTATTAAGTATTATACGTATAGTCCATGTAAAAATTAACAAAATGGAGCAGGGTAAGTTTCACATTTTAAAATTGTATCGTATCTAACATTACCAAGATGTTACCATTTGCACCCTGTACCAACACTTTCTAAATATACTACCCATTCTAATATGCCTACCTATAACTTTTTTCCTTCGTTTTACATAAGCGTTACTACAGAAACAGTACCGTCGTTTCTGTTTTTATACATTATATTTATATGTACATTAATATGTAATTTAAATCTAACTGCAAGTACATTTTATGATTAAATCGTATAGTTTTTACCTTTATGCTTGTATTTGTACGAAGTAAAGGGCTATTAACCATTTTAAATACCGGAACTGATCGCCATTTTTGAAGGTCTCCAGGTACCTATTACGTTAAAGTTCCTCACATCACTTTAGTTTTTCTAAGTAACATTCACATACAATAATTAATTTGTAATACTAATACTGCCGCGAAGAAATATGAACAATAACGCTTCATGCACTGCTACCTATTAGGAATGTGACATTTATTAGAAAGATTAAAAAAACGTCTCGCATTCGGTAACTACTTCGATTTTAACATTCTGTTATCATCGACATTATCATATGATATAAACTCAAAACCGGCCACGAGGAATGATGTCATAGATGTGCATTTTATATGTTTGACGCTTGATTGTTAAAATAAATTTGACAGAAGATGAAACTTTATAAGAATGACACTTATGTACAGTGGGTACCATACAAATTTGTACTGTAAAAGCCAAAAATGCACTGCAAGTGCAGCTCCAAAATTGATTTAAAATGGGTACCCATTTATAACTAAGTATATTAAATATGTAGCCTTCCATAAATGATATTTTTAGATATTTCTACAATTACCTTATTTTTTTAAACAGGTTTAAGTCTGTTTTTCAGTTAAAAAATGTGAAAACGCTTTTGTAAAATGTTACTGGCATTTTTAACTTTAATTAAGTGGAAGAAATATTTCTTTGTAAAAAAAAGTAGCAATAAACAATACTTAACAAACTGATTGCGGCTACTTGTGTACAAATATTGATAAGTATATGAATATAGAATACATTTAATAATTGTAAATATTTTACAGCGAAAATTTTAATGTTAAAATCACCGGCTTATACGAAATACGGAAAAAATAAAATGTATAAGCGTATTTCCTGTTAGAATCAGTTTAATTTCGTTTGCATATAAATGGTCATAAAAATATGCACGCTTTAAGTACGCAAATTTTCAAGCATATAATTGGCAACAGCCCAATTCATGATTTTGCGTTTCCTGGGAGAATTTTTTAAAACTCGTTTATTTTCCTTATAATAGGATAATTAAATTTAAAGGTTACCTATAGGTAAGCAAAATATATTTTGATAAAAAGAATGGATATGAGTATCATGTTGACTTTAAATAGGCAGTATATAATTGGCATATTAAGGTGTATTAAGTCCACATTGTAAAATTTATGGTCAATTGGTATGAATCACGCCCTTTTTGAAAACATTAGGCATAATACTTTTGGATTGTTAATATCTAGAGAGAGCTTATTAAAAAGTGAAGTTATGCATATTAATGATATGAGTGCAAATGGCACGAAATACCCATGTACATATATGTATGTATATATATGAAAACGAAGCGGGTTAGTAGGATAAATTATAGAAGCATGCTTGGAAAATTACAAAAAAAAAACACGCTAGTTGCTAATGAAAATTATACTTACAAAGGAAGCCTTTGGCAATGGCATTATTCAGTCTTCATTAATCCTTGACAAAAGTTAGTATATAACTGCACTTGAATAATTTCGTTATTAGGTTAAGTTCACTTCGACAGGTTTTTAAATACGGGTTAGAACATTAGTGTCGTTAGATAATTCTATTGCAATTCTAGAAATCACGGAACTCAAACTCGCAGAATCATCTGGAAAATCTAAGCATATAACGTACAAACATACACACACGGACACGCGTCTCGAACTGGTTGAGGTTTGTTTTTAAATATTAAGGTGCAAACGAAAAAGATAGCACGAATGAAATAAGTCCGTTATAAGCACGTATATACGCGATTGCGTAAAACATTCTAATTATTAAAATGACAGCAACCACCATAGAAAAAATCATAGAAAGAAAATAAATGTGCACTATAGATAAAGTATAAGTTAGACGTTCATCAGAGCTACCACTTTATCAATTTTGCCATTATTTTATATACATTTAAAACTAAAATTTATATTAAACAATTCGATTATTTAACTAACAATAATAAGGGAACGAAATTGATGATGTGCAAGAATGCATATATGACGAACTTTTGTATGATTTAGGCTATTGTGTAGTCCTCTACCGGGTAAAATGCTAACCGCATAGCTTTTGGATATGAAACTTACGACAAACATTTGTGTGGTCATCTAGCGAGCAAAATTATAACACTAACTTTTGGATACGAAATTTAAATTTACGAACATATGGAAACAAAATTAGGGATGATGCTGAAAAATATTTAAAATAAAATTAAAAGGTTTAAACAGCGATACATTTTTGGCAACAAAAATTTACTTAAGTACAATTGTAATTTTTATGCTTTTTTTGTTTATACATATATCGGAAAATTTTTGAATACCAAACACAATAAATTAAGAGAATAGCTATATAAAAGGACCAAAAGTGTAAATTCAATACAATATTGTACAGTATAGAATGATTTTATTTATGATGGTATAATATTAAGGCTTGGTCTTAATGTTAACACTTGATGTACTGATATAATGAACTGTACAATATTTAACGTTTAAACAGAACATGCATATATCTCCAGGTATACAAAAATATTTAAATTTGCTATGAAAAGTATAGTGTCAACCAATAAAGAAAAATTAATATAATACTGTGCTATTTTTACCACGTGACATACCATATCTTTAATTTGTATGTATCTGATGAAAGACCAGAAAATAAAATAATTTTAAATTAATAAGTCATTGTCATTTTTTTTTATGTATGTATATCTTCAGTCGTTTTGAGAATTCCTTCACAAAATCTTAATCAAAAATTTAAAAGTTTTACACAAATGAAGGAAGACCTTGATAAAAATGTATTATAAATCAGAGTATTTGGTAGCAATTATTACACTAATTCTGACCTATACAGTGTGTCGCAAAAGGTTTAACAAGATACGTTCGTCCTTTTGCATATTTTGTGACATACTGTATATAATAACGTAGTACAAGATAAAATAAGAGGGAGATTCAATATGTATGTCATCTTCCTTCGTGAGTAAGAATAACAGAAAAAAGAAACAAAGGTGCAGTCAAAAGTGTGAAAAAAATTAAAATAAAATGCCATCAAAATCTTGAAATAGGTTTTCGAAATATTTATATTTTAAAAATGCCTACTATAATAATTTATTTTACAAGTATTTTTTGCATTGTGGTCAGTTCACAAGATACCTACTGTAGATATAATATATACAATTCTTCCACACTTATACAGGGCGACTTTTATAGGTCTATAATAAGTAGTGTTTTGTAATAATTACAATAATAGATTTATTCATTTCGGATATTACAATAAACAATAAAAGTAAGGTATTCGGTTATTTTAGACACCAAGCAAATCTTTATTTTATTTTTCAGAAATCGTCACTGTTGCCAGTAATTGTCAGTTTTAAATGTAGATATAGAAATGTAATATGTATATATATACTACACTTCTTTTTGTATCAATTAATTAATGATATTAATTAATGGTTAGTCTTAACATTTTTTTTGAAAAGAAGTACATATTTCAAATCAGCTACAACTTTAAAACTGATAAGTAAAATTTAAAATTCGTTCTTTTTATAATAATTTATGCCCTTTTATGTAGAAAATGTAAATTATATTTAATAGTAAAAAAAATGAAACTAAACAACAGGAAGGATTCACGTAATAATACGGGAGCCATCTAACGAATTGCGTGCCGAAGTATGTCGACGAAACACCATTGAATTTCAATAGATGGCACTACTACAGCGTCAAAATTATTTAATGTTTAATGATTTAAAGGGATGTGGATTTTGAAAAAGAACGAATTTTAATGCGAGCAACAGTGGTGGGTATGATGATTGCCAAAAAAGGAATGTCGAAGGAGAAGATCTCTGGACACGGATTTAACATTAAGATAAACTGATAACTGTAACGTAGATAATACTTTATCACAAGGGCTTTTTCTTGATTAACTCACAAACCACAACGTCCAATTTAATAGTTAAGTCTTTTTTTATATATCCCAAATTATCACATAGAGTTCAGGTCTTAGCGTGCTTTTGTCTTCATGTGTAACGTGTGTAAGTATGTATGTGTATTTTTTAAGTGTGTTTGAGGATCTAAAAGTCACTTTCCACATGCGCACTCGAGATACTTTTAAAAAAGATATTTATTATTTTACACAAAGTACGACCAATACTTACATTGAATAACTTCAAAGTACAATTACAAATTTCGTCATTTTTTTAATTACCTTACATTCTGTAAGTATGTAAGTACATAATAATTATGTATAATATGTATATTTTTAAGGAAGCCACGGGAGCAGGAGCCAAGGGGATGCTTTCTCTGTGTTTTTTTTTTTTTTAAAGGGACAGTGACGATCGATATTTACCAAATGAAAAAGGGAAATAATCGAAAAAAGAAAATACCCTCGATATTGATACAAAATACTAATGTATTCATTATGTACAAATACTGCTGAAAGTAGCGCTGAACATCACCCATATACAACACTGAACAAGATATCATCAATATTAATAATTATATATCATTATCATTATTTATTAATTACCATATCGCTGTATGGTACCTATGGACGAAACAAAGGGAGACTGGAGGACAGGAGGAATGTGAAACCAAAAAATAATCAAAGAGGTGGATCAACAGTAGGGATCTGAATGAATATAAATTGAATTGAGTTGGTAGTGGGGCATACAACCGTAAGACCCTATGTCATACCACGGGTTCGTCTCGTTTGAAGTCGATATTTTGTGAAGCACAAAACTCATTGGTTATCGGCAGGCAATTGAAGTACGAGCAAATCTCACAATCGTAGACTGGGATGATGTAGAATAGGAGGACGAGACAGGCGAACAGGATGCCAGCAGACAGGAGACAAACCCAGATCAAGACAATCTTCTTTTGGCGATCGTACGGACCGAACGAAATGAATGGTAACAATGCGTAAGACAAAAGGAAACCGAACACGAAACCGAATAAATGGGCGTAATTGTCGACCCAGGGCACCAGACCTATGAGGAAAAGAACGAAAGTGACGAGAAGAAGTTTGCAGAGAGCTCGATACGGATGTTTCAACATCGGCCATGCATTCAACACCTCGACTATGAGACAGGCCAACAGACCGAAGTGGGAACCAGATGGACCCACCTAAAAGTACAAAAAAGTTCGGTTAACCATGTCAACCATAATGTTTCTGTGTGAGAGCAAAAGCATGGCAACCTAATGGCGAGTACCATGGGCAAATAATAAGTCCAGGTTTTTATTCATCACACGCAAAGAAATGAAAAATTATATAGGGTGTTCCAAATAATGGCGTCAAGTACAAGGAATATGCTCGAAGCTTGTATATCATTTTTTAGCATTTTTCCCATCACTTGACCGAAATGTCATTACATTAAAAAGGAAACATATATGAACCATCTTCAAATAAGTATACGAACTATATACAATACACACTTATAAATAAAATTATAATATAAGTTTATGAAATAAATGATTTTGGTGAAAATGTTTAAAACACGGAGACAATTAAATTATTATACGCCCTTTTTTTGAACATGAAGAAAGGAATTTTATTTACAGGAAATTTTAAAAAGCAAATTCTCTTTATTTCCTCATCATCAACAATTGAATGATGTAATATGCATATAAACAATATTTTTCTCTTTTCTCAAAAAATAAAATTAAGGGGCGTTTAAGTTTAAGCGAGTTAAGTAATCTAACTGGAGAAGATTCGTTGCGTTATGACGTCAGCTACAGGTCAATATCGACAGAAGGATTTGGTGCAAATGAACTACGAGAAATAGAGCAGTTCAAGGAGATTGGTCCGTTGGGCGTATACACATGTAAAAATTAATGTCAAAATATATAGATATTCGTATATTTGTACTCATTTTACTCCGATTGTGTCGATAAACACTAGAATAAATTTCAAATAACAGTCAGGACTTAAATTATTCAGAATATGATAACAATCAAGATGACAGCCTTCATTATTACACCTGTCAAACTCCATTGTTACTCTTTTCCAAACCTCATTGTTACAATGAGTGATTCATTGTTGGAGTTTTACCTACAATTGTTAAACCTGCCTCATTATTGCACATGCTAACTTCATTTTATCATTGATAGACACTTCTGAAGTAAGCCAGTTGATGGATTTTAAACTTTTACAATCTTTTAAAGACAAATTAATAGCAAATATCTCTGTGGGATCATAATTCGATAATATGGCAACAACAAAACACTTGTATTAGTTGGCAGTGTTTATTATTTCACTTCCAACTCCAATGTTGCTCTGCCAACTTCTGGCAGTAACGATAATAAATTTGACATGTACAAAATAAATAAAACAGTAAAATAGCCGAAATTCTATATAAAATGTGTAGAAATCTAAAATATTTTTCGGCAGACCTACAGTCTGTAAGACACTGACCAATCTCCTCAATAATCTAACCTAACCAACCTCCTTAATAGCATTTACTTTTGCTATTCATTAGTTGTGCACAAAGACTTTGTAGAATATACATTTGTCTCTTAAAAACAAACTATACTTTAATGTTTTAGTTTATTTAAATTATTCAACTTATTGCAAAAATAATACTCAATTATGACGTCATAATCATATAAGCGATTTGTGTAATGTGATTTTAATTTGCAACATCAACTTGAAATCACTTTTCGATATTGAACCACTAAAATTTCCTCAAATTAATGAGGAAAATATTTTTGTTGCTGTTGTCACCCCCCGCCGCGAATCGAACCCGGGACCTTTGGCTTTACGCACCAATGCGCTGACCTTAATGTGATTTTATTCTTTTTTTGCACTTTCTTTCCAATTTTTATATTGTTATGGACACGTTTTTGCGCAGGGTGGTTTTTAACATTTCCTACCTAAATAAGGGCGTTTATGTTATTTATCGAATCGCTTGTTTGTTTACAAATATCGATAACCAATTGTGGATACTGCTGTAACAGCAAAATTGCTCGAACAAGCCCTGTTTAACGAGACGAACAAAAAATGTAGAGAGAAAATAAAAAGTGGTACTCACGTCAGCTCGATAAGGTACGAAAATGGCGCTTGCCAAGTTTCCGGCGACTCCGGAGCCAATGTAAATAATTCCTACACGTAAACTTCCTGTCAGTTTTTCCACGTCTCGCATAAAAAAATACTGGATGGCTATCGTAATGAACAGCTGCAGTACACCGGCATGCAAGAAAATTGATGTCCAAAGGCGGTAGAATTGGTCCGGTATTTCCATGAAGTAGAACGGGATCATTCCGCATACGTCATCCAAACAAGACACCTGAAGTAACAAGATTTGAACTACAATGTTCAGAAAACCAATAGAAATAGTAACCAGTTAAAAAGGGGAGGGGAGTTCCTGAAGATTTTTATGGCTTAATATTGGGATTCGTCAAATGGGCATACACCATCTAGTGGCAAAATTTATAACTCGAATGAGGGAAAAATTTACATAGGAACTGTGCACGCAAATTGTAAAATTGTTTATTAAAATAATAAAACACGTTAAAAAAGTAAAAAATGTTTTGATGATGGAGTCGACGAAGTTTCCTTCTAAAGTTATATCAAATAAAAAGTTAATATGTTCAGTGAAAAGCTGCAATAGCACTTCAGACATAGATCTTCATTTTTCACCTACATTAACTACTTTCCAATAAAAACTAACCGTTTTATATATGTAAAAAATATATTCGGAAAATTAGAGAAAAAAGTAAACTAATAGAAGCTTGGATGAAAGCAGTAGGTATCAAAGAAGTGAATTCCGGAATAAAAATTTGTTCACGTCATTTTAATGCACATGATTATATTTCAGCAAGTATTTACCATCAGCCATAACCTTAATATTTAAAACTAGAATCATACTAAAATTATAAAGTGAGAAATTATTTATTCCTGTGTAATTGATTTAACACAATTCTAATGATACGATATAAGTATTTTGAGGTTAAGAACCTACCTGCTGCAATACAACAAAGTTGCAATAATGTGTTTGCAACGTTCTCTTAAATCGGCTTTGCACGTGCAAGTCATTGATATGATATTGCTTAAATCACCCAGAATCACCTCACCAATTATATAACGTGAATCACTTTTTAAATCCGAAGTTTGTAAAAAGTAGGCAGTAAACTTGACGGAATTTGAAGGCTAGCTTCCGGATTTGTTATTTCCGAATTTTATAATGTGATTGGCATTAAAAACACGCTCACCTTCAACGAAATTTCCTTTCCGAGGCTTTGTGTCAGCCCAATCACATATTGTGTCAATACTTATCATTTTATCGTAATTTAAAAACTTGGAAATTGCACGGTACACTTATAGGAACTACGATAAATTTTCCCTAATCGGCGCCATGTTTTTATGCTCCTCCCATTTGACGGATCCCAATAGTTTAGTGAAGTCTGTTACTTTATCTTTAATTTGATATTTTTGTATTGAAGGCTTGACCTTTCGAATTTTACTCATTATTATACATACTTAAGGTTTGGGGTATCTAAAAACTTATTGTGTCATCAAAATTCTCAAACTTAAGTATATTTTAACAAAAAAGTTTTTTACTACTTATTAGACTAAAAATAGTTAATACTTTCGGAATGGAACCATTGGAGCAAGAAGGAGTTCCAGTATTATAAAAATCGATTTGTAAGGGTTGGGAGAGTTATCTTCCGTATTCTTGCTTACTCAAGAAGAAGGAGGAGTGATAAAACTCTTTCATAAGATACGAACTAAAATATAATGATAATAGATACTTACTTGTGAACACAACGAAGCCTCTTCATGAAAATTTCCCCTTACAAAGTCGCAGTATTCCTTGGTCGTAATTTTGCACATTCCATGTATGCCTATACAACACGGATGACCTATGACCTCGCAGACCATATGCTCGGCCGATTTGTCCCTGCTGTGCTTTTGCACTGACAGCTGAGTATTCATCTTGCGACATATCGGCCATTTTGTGATGTCGTCGGGCCACTCGTATGGATGAACACTAGCGGGTGCATCGCAGTATCTTTAAAGAAATTTAGTTTATAATGATAACGCGATAAGGGACTGAAGCTTTTGTTTTGGCTTACTTTGGATCTAAGCCGCAGACTGATCCCGATATTCTACCGCCTGGTCCTGCGTCTCCCGGCCTCCATTTTTTCCACGTTGATATTGTATTCTAGATAAAAATTGAGGGTTGAGGAGAAGCACAATAAAAAATACCGTACAAAAAGATGATAAGAAAAAGTAAAAATAATGTTGTTTATTTAATTGGTAGCATTCAGGAACAACACGAAATCTTAACAATAAGACTAAATAAAGAAAAAAAAATACATAGGTACAAGACATGCAGACATACCGTAGGCATTAGTCCTCGAACCAGTTGGATTGAAAAATATAATTATTTATCAGTACTGATGACATCTTAAAAAATTATTGTTGGTGTATTTTTATCATATATAAAGTTAAAAAACGTCCATGGTTCCAATACGTTAGAATTATTTCATTTGATAACCTTTTATTAAATGAATTCAATCGAAGAATTCTTAACTGCAAAATGGCACTTAAGGCAAAACAACTGGGAGTTGTATAGAATCCAATTATGAAAAGACTTCGTTACAAAAACAAATATTCGTATGTAAGTAGTAGAAGAGACTGTTTTATCACCATTGTTCATTCTCAAAGAACGAAAAAGTGAAAGGACAATTTGTAAAAAGGAAAATGGGGGAGCTTACATGTGTATAAGGGAGAAACAGTAATATATCTTCTAATCTAGAGAAAACGACGTAGTACAGACGTCTTTATTGAAAAAGACGTGATCAGGATTCTTTTATGTTGAAAATAGATGTCTTTTCACTGTTGAAACTAAAATTGTATCATTTATTGAAAGAGAGAAAGAGCGGGAGAGACAACGCGTTTGACTTATTATGTTTCTACAATAACAAATAATTTTTTTGTTTAACCAAAGCAATATTTATACTTTATTTATGTGGTTCTTTAAATAAAGTCAGTACTTTTAACTCCAATATTCCTTTGATTAAACAAAAACTGAAGCCAGGTGTTACGGTCCTGTTATGTGGGGGTAAAGGAGTGAAAAATTGATGAATTTTGTATTACGTAATGTCTAGTATGTTATCTTATTTATTACGTTTAGGTAATAGGTGATGAAATTGATTGTTTGCTGAGATAATTAACATCTCGATAAATAAGAATAAAGCCAAGGGATAATGAAAAAAATTACTCACTGAGCAATCTGCCCTGGATGATTGAACGCACCCTGAGTCATCGTTTCGAATACAGCAAGCAGTTTCTCTTTCTTTTGCCCTGGTTTTCTCGATCTGTTGTTGTATTTTTTCGTCAATCCGCATACATGGGGAAAATTTGGCTCCCAAGTGAATCAAGTCAGCAGCCCGTGGCCCAAGCCTGTTGGAAAGAAATGGGGAAAGCCATTGAAGAACGGCTTCGAAAATAAAGGTATAGAGAGGGAGAGGGAAATGAAACACTTAATCCATTAAAATAAATTGTTCAACACGTGTGCCTAAAAAGACGATGTACACCAAAGGATGTACTTTTAAGCTTTAAACTATTAAATCATTTGGTTGGGATGCCTTTAATAAAGTTTTTGAAGTGAAACTTCTTTATTGATGGTATGAAGGAAATTTACTAGGGTATAAAACCGAAAAGTGCAACGCTACGCGTTACGCGTCACGTCCCGCGCTTCGTGTGACCCCTGGTTGATGTGTCCAAAACGAGACAATTTAACAATTGTTAGTAGCAACCGATAATCCGAAAATTGCCATTTCGACATATTGTCAGCAGATCGCGCCTACGCTGTACTGTATATGTATTGCATATCTATTTACATTTTTTTGTTTTGATTTGTAATTTCTCTCTGCAGTTTTGTATGGCGCAAGGGCAAAAGTTTTTAACAAAACTAAAAATACTCGCTCCTCCCTTTTTTAAATTTGAGTGACCCGAGATAAAAATGTTCAGTCTTTCAGAGTCTCTGAAAGCGAGACTCGGGTCTCCGTCTCTCATCGAGTCTTTCTGGTGTCGCTGAGAGAGACTGTTAAAAAAAATGTTTAGCGTCTCTGAACGAGAGACTTGAGTCGCTCATTGAGAGATCCTCATTTCGTATCCAGTCTCTGAACGAGAGACTCGAATCTCTCAATAAGTGGTGTCTCAATAGACATGGTTATAATTCTCTAAGTTCAATATATTTTAGAGATACCATCGTTTCTACGGGAGACTCGAGTCTCTTAATTTTTCAGTTTTATTCATTCAGTCTCTCTGTGAGAGATTAGAATCTCTGAATAAACAATTTTATAGTTCGAGTCTCTCATACAGAGACTGTGAGAGATCCATAAAAACACCTAGGCAATAACTGAGAGACTGTGAAAGACTATGAGAGACGCTCTCAGAAACGCTGAAAGACTCTGAGAGACTGGAGAGAGACTGAAAATTTTTGTCTAGGGGAGTCATTTAAATATATATCCCAGATGACGTATGACAAAAAATATTTTTCATGGTACCTAACTTGCCCTTTGAAATATAACAAGTTGTAATGTTCTACGTTTAATAGATTCTAAGATAAACGGTCATGCCTGACTGACAAGAAGACAGACCACGTTCATGGGGATGATTTTATAAGGGATATATCTTTTGTTTAGAACTCTGCAAAGATTTGTTTTGCCACTAATTTTTTATCATACTGTTGTATTTTCCAAGTAAAAATCGAGTTACTCGCTTGCTGTAGCATTGAAGTCTCTTTTTAATATCATAATTTTTAATGTAGCATAGCAGTACAGATGACATTTATCGCACCGTTTGTAGGATTTTATAGAACGATGTCCCGAAGCCGTCTGTGACGGGCTGATGAGATCCAACAAGACAGAAATCGCGATTCGCGTCTGGCAGTTTTGACAGAATAGTGACTATCTTGAACTTTGTCTTTGTTCATAATTTTTAATTAATGCAATTATTTTAATTATACTGTGTAATTTAAGTGTGAATATGTCATTGATGTTTAGTTTTATTGTTCCCACAGCTACAAAAAAAATAATAACTTTTTATGATTTTCATAATCATAGTGAGTCTCCAATTTTGGAGGTTACCGAAGATACAACTTATTTAAATATACATTTGATTAATAATAAGTGATGAGTCCGATCATCATCATCATCGTCATTAGAAGGTCGTCAGTCCTAAGACTGGTTGGTCACGCATCTCCACTCCTTCCTGTCCTGAGCTAATCTTCGCATTTCTTTAAAACTAGTACATCACACATCCTTAACTATTTGTGAACAGTAATCTAATCTAGGTCTACCTCTACTCCTCCTAGCTCCTGTTTCTGCCTCTAATATGTCTTTGACTAGACCTTCATGCCTGAGAAGGTGTCCTACCAATCTGTCTCGCCTATTTTGTATTGACTTCCATAGAGTCCTCTGTAATCCTATTCTTTCTAATACCTTTTCATTTCATTTTTAACCTTCTCTATCCACGGTATTCTTATCATTCGCCTGTAAAACCACATTGCAAACGCTTCTAACCTTTTCTATTTCGCAGCGCCCACCGTCCATGTTTCGCACCCTTACAGAGTCGCGCTCCATACATACATCTTTAACAAACTTTTTCGAATTTCTAAATTAACCGTTCGCGAGCACAGAAGTGATTTTTTTTCATTGAATGCGACTCGGCCATGCGCTATTCCCTACTACTCCTTCCGTCCTGACTTATCTGACTTCCTAGATACCTAAAATCAGTCACTTCTTCTAATTTTTCGTCTCCTATCTTTGTATTCGCTCTTTCCCTACTTTTTCCTCCCTTGCAAACCAGTATTTTCGTTTTACTTTTGTTTATTTTCATACAGTACTGTTTTGTCAATACCGCCTCCATTTTATTTAAAACTATCTCTAGGTCCTCCTTGCTAGATGCTAATAATGCTATATCATCTGCAAATCTAAGCATACTGAGCTTCTGCCCCTGTATATCTATCCCTACAGTTGTACTGTCTTTAATGATGTTGATCGCGTCTTCGATGTATAGATTAAAAAGTAGCAGTGACAGTGTGCATCCCTGCATCTCTACGTTACTGCTCCTGCTCTATAACTGCCTGTTGCTCTTTATACGAACTAAGTATCACGCTTCTATCTGTGTGACTCATCCAAAGATTTTTAAGTATATTTAACATGTTGTCCTATTTACAATTGTCAAAAGCAATTATGTTCATCCTTTCGTAGTAATGCCAACTATAAAAAAAAAAATTGTGAAAAAGTGAAATTTCACGAAGTCTCCGTTACAGTTGGCGTGGTATCGACCGACAAGAGTAAAACTGAAGTACGAGGGTGGATTGATAAGTTTCCGGCCTAACCAAGAGATGACGCCACTAGGCCTACCTTGAGGTGACATTCTATAGTACCATCCTTGGATAGCTTGTAGCTATAGTTTCAGCCCGATCTCCTTGCTAGTGTAGGTTTGACAGCACGCTGAACAAGACGCCTCTGTGGTTTTCGTAAAAATGGAAAAGCAGGAAAATCGTGCTGTCATCAAATACTTTTATTTGAAGGGGTTAACGCCGAAGGAAATTAAAAAAGAGATGGACTCAACACTGGGGACATCCTCCCCGTCATATTCAACCGTTAAGCAGTGGGTTTCCGAGTTTAAAAAGGGTCGTGTGAGCACCTCTGATGGGCCTCGCTCAGGACGCCCCGTTGAGGTCACAACTCCAGATATGATCGAAAAAATTCATCAAATAGTGCTGGGAGACCGCAGATTGAAAGTGCGTGAGATAGCTGAGACCTGTAAGATGTCATATGAACGTGTGCAACATATTTTGCACCAACATTTGCATATGGAAAAGCTCTGTGCAAGATGGGTGCCGCGTTTGCTAACAGTCGACCAAAAATTGATTCGAAAAAACATTTCTACCGCAAATTTGTCATTGTATAAGCGTAATCCAAGCGAATTTTTGCGTCGATTCGTAACCGTTGACGAAACGTGGGTCCACCACTACACTCCTGAAACCAAAGAACAGTCTAAACAGTGGATTGGACCAGGGGAACCAACTCCAAAGAAGGCAAAAACAATTTTTTCGGCGAACAAGGTTATGGCTACTGTTTTTTGGGATGCA
Source organism: Agrilus planipennis (assembly GCF_000699045.2). Classification (NCBI taxonomy): domain Eukaryota; kingdom Metazoa; phylum Arthropoda; class Insecta; order Coleoptera; family Buprestidae; genus Agrilus; species Agrilus planipennis. The sequence continues at coordinate 40,942 of NW_020442401.1, forward strand.
AGAGGTATTATATACATTGATTACCTTGCAAAGGGTAATACTATCACTGGTCAATACTACGCAGACTTATTGCAACGTTTGAGCCACGAGGTGAAAATTAAACGACCTCATCTGGCGAAGAAAAAAATCTTGTTTCATCACGATAACGCACCAGCGCACACGTCAATCGTTGCGACGGCTAAAATCAACGATCTAAAGTTTGAATTGATGCCGCACCCTCCTTACTCTCCAGACCTAGCCCCGAGTGACTATTTTCTGTTCCCTAATCTCAAAAAATGGCTTGGCGGTAAGAGATTTGCGGACAATGAAGAAGTAATCGAAGCTGTAAATGGTTATTTTGAGGAGCTTGACGAATCAGTCTATAGAGATGGCATTAATAGACTGGAACACCGCTATGAGAAATGTATCAGCCTTGGAGGAGATTATGTTGAGAAATAAAAAAAAAAAATTTTTAAAAACCTTGTTTTTCTTGGTCAGGCCGGAAACTTATCAATCCACCCTCGTATGTTGTAACGTTGTGGTAGGTAATCAAGCACTTTTCCGGCGACACGAACTGGTTGGCGTGCCAGTAAACAGTTTTGGTGCTCAATTTGCCGCGGGCACAGCGAAAGCTCACCTTTCGGTGCAGAACGCAGCTTATGTAAATGTTTTACAGCCTGGTGTTTGATCGCTAACCGAATGTCTCCCAGTCTATTGACTGACAAACGGCAACTATGAACCTAACTAACCGGTGGACTTTATAACATCATTACTTTATTAAGCACGGCATAACTCGATTGAATGAATTATCCTTGACTACATAAGTGGGGGGTGATTTAAATGAACGGTTTATTAGAAAATTGTGTTGTGTTTTCGGCTGTGACTGCCAGTGCTTAGCACAATAGCAGGTAATACGGTAGAATCCGCTTATAATGACATCAAAGGGAAATGACAGACACGTCATACTAAGCGGACGTCGTCATACAAAGCATAGACTTGGAAAATAAACAACTTTCTATTTTGGTTAGTTATTTAGTTTAATAGAGAGAAAAACTGAAAATTGTATATATTTATTAACAGAAAAAAAAGGAAAATAACGATGAATTGTAATATGAATATACATAAGAAGGGTCAAAAAATTAGCGAAAATTATCATTTGGGTCACTACAGCGGGATATAATTTCTTGAGAATCAGTCATAATAAACGATACGTCATTTTAAACGAAGTCATTATATCCAAACTTTCCTATAGAGAATTTAATATGAAAACTAAACTTAACACTGCAATTACTTCATATTAAGCGGTTGGTCAATATAAGCGGAGTCATAATAAACGAATTCCACTGTATATACAATTCATTTCATGCAACGAAAATGTTTAGCAACCCTTTAACGATATGTACGTGGGACATGCCTGGCTTTAACCAATTCTTCAATTACTATAACTCAGATTTTGTCCTATTTAGATAATAAACCTAACCTAACTTTAGAAACCCCATCTCAGATAATTAATTGATAGTTTAACATCAGCCTCTAGCCTCTTCATTCAATTTTCCAACATTATAGTCGACATTTTGATACATGAATAGAATTTGAGAATACATAAACGAATAAAAAAAATACAACGTGTAATTATACAACACGCTACTGAAGTGAAACTTCTTCAAACACACAAACATACCGGGATAGGGGTTAAGGAATTGGTTTAATGGTATTATTTGTACACTATGAATTTAAATTTTACGCTATACATGCCGGAGTTGCCTGTAACGAACGTTGTATCGAAGCGCGTTCACGGCTCAAGCGATCCCCACTACGAACTCGACTACGTGGCCGAATAGAGGGGGAACATCCGTTGCATGATTTCGTTACATGGCAACTCGCATGAAACGAAAGAAAGAAGTTTCACTTCAAAAATAAATTTGTTAATAATGGTCAGAAATAATTGGCTTGAATTTAGAATAGCGGTTGCTTCAAAACTATTAGAAAACTCAGACAAGAAATGCTGAATTTAGTTAAAGATGAGACACTATAATTGTTTGTTGAACATCCACCCCATTTACTTGACACTTAGTTCAAAAGAAAAGGGTTCAATTCTAGACTAATACAGAACTTAAAATAAAAGACAAGAAATAAATTGAATAAAAACTTTTGTTCAGGTTCCTTATGTATTAGGTAACTGTAAAAGAGAATGACTCACCAAAAATTAGCAGGTTCTAGATAGTCGACCTGTTGTAAAGACAAGCTGGGAACGAGAACCTGTCCAGATCTTGCATGTAAATCAATACCAAACGGACCAAATCCATAACAAATTAACGAAATAATGAGCACAAGAATTTGCACTGATGTTACCCAATAAGTAAAATAAGGCCGATGGTCTTCTAGATCGTCCAGTTGTTCCTGTATTTCTTCATCTTCTGTTATCGATTTTCTTATTGAACGACTGCAAGGGAAATGAGAATTAACTATTCAAAGAAAACATTCAACGTCTATGAATATATTGACTGTTGTTTTGCTAAAATTTTATTTTTGCTAACATATTAACGCTATAATAAAACCGAATATCTAATAAAAGTTTGTAAGGTGTTTTACTATTTCCTTGAAGAAAAGTATTTGTTCCCCTTATTGTGATGAGTTAAATTAGAGCCAGGAGAGAATTGTAAATAATTTTATTGTTGAAAAACCAACAGCCACGTTTCGCTCATAGTTGTAAAGCTTTTCTATGGTAGGTAGTTTCAAACTCAGCAAAATTAATTTCTAATAATACTGTTCGTACAGGTTTGCCTTCAGAATCGTTTTTTTTAAAGATATTCACCAATGTTTACAGACAATAACTAGAGTAAAAGTACCTGATCATGAGAATATTATGAAAAATTTCTAATTTTTGGTATATAACGTAAGTAAAAGTATTTTTTTCCCACGAATGGAAGCCAAGGTCCTTTTTTGATTCTGATATTTGCTTTTATAAAAAAACCCACTTTTATATACAGAAATATACAAAAATAAAAATATATCTTTTTTAATTTAAAACTATAAATAGAAGATATATTGGATTTTATTATTGTCGAACACCCTCTTAAATTAAACAACAAATACTAAATGTGCTTACACAACTTTATTTTATTAACATATTCAATTACATTATCAAAGTTCACTTCTCCTTCCTTTTCAATGATCAAAATGGAAAGATTGGTTAGTCGTTGGGCCCACAGCAGATCTTTCGTACAATTTAAAAAAAAATCTCAGAACAGATCCATTTCACAATGAATCTTACAAATCAAAAGATTCAAGGCAGTGTACTACTATAGACCACCACTTGGAAAGAAATGCTGTCGGTTCCAAATGACGCCACAATCGTAAAATCACCAAAATAGTGTACTCTCCAGAAAACTCATCATCGATTTTTATCAGATTTGACACAATACCACGAAGATTTCCTTCTATGGCGTAAGAAGGGTTTTAGGCTTTACAAAACCAGACGTTATAAAGGTGGCACCCATTGCTCTGTAACGTTAGTCTAGTTCTTTGAAAAATCTATCAACATAGCTGTATGCAGCTCTTCTCGCAATGTTAATCTATAGTTGGGACGAATAAAATTGGCAAAGTCCACAATAAATTATCTTCTTTCTTGTTTCCATCTGGGACTGTCGTCATTTACTGCGTTTTCAACAAGCCCTTGTTAAGTTAGGAAATGAGTAGTACAGTACAAACAATGTGAAGAGATAACCGAGTAATAGTAAATGTTGTAGCGGTTAGAGGTTGCTTAGGTTCGCAAACTATCAGGGTCGGCTCTATAACTGCCTAGTTGGAATAATATCTTTAGACATGCGTCTTGACTTTCCTAAATTTCTGAGAATGGTTTTTTGAAATTCGATGCTGATAACATGTTCAAATACTGCTTGTCTCCATCATTTCCTGTTACACATTAATTGATGTAATGTTATTTATTTTTCTTTATTAGTGTCCGCTGCAATTCCTACCTGGCGTCTCTTTTCTATGTTTACGATATTCCTTACGTCTGTAGTGAGTAAAAGTAGGCGTTCTGTCAGCAACCGCTCTAGTCTAGTTAGTAAGTTGAAAGAAGAAAGTAAATGCGACAGTTTTATTGCGGACTATGCCAATTTTGAACGTACCAACTTCCATCATTTTCTGGACATGTTTTTGGAATTAATTCCTTTCTGCTTTCCCTTCATCTACTGTCACCCCTTGGCGTCTCCACTGTACTTGATCTCATCCAGTTTCTTTGGTTTTTATTAAACACAGCGTTCTATTAGTAAGTCTTTTCATACTAAGGAATTATCCCTTTCCCATTCGAAAAGAAACCGATTCAAAGCGAACGCGCTCCACATCAACTAATGCCTTTATCGCGTCTTTATCAGCTTCAACCGGCCTTCCCGAACGTGGTGCATCTTCGACATCAAAATTGCTGGATCGAAATTTAGCGAATCAGTTCTGGCACTGGCGTACTGTCAACACACCTTCTCCATACACATCAGTCAATTTCTTTCTGGCTTGAACAGCATTTTTACCCTTTCTGTAGTAAAACAGTAAGATATGTCGAAAATGCTGCTTATCGCTCTCCATATTTAAAAGGGCACCAACCAAAAACTACTGCGTAGAATTAATTGGAATTTTTCACACACAAGCCTTGCTATATGAGCTCTCAAAGCATATAAAAATTATACGGCTTAAATGTGAAGTTGGGTGCAAAAGAATACAATTAAATCCTCTGTCGGGAAAAAACGAAATGACTTTCCGAACAGAATTATATGCAATAGTTTTATTGTGGACTATGCCAATTTTGAACGTGCCAACTTCCATCATTTTCTGGACATGTTTTTGTAATTAATTCCTTTCTGCTTTCTCTTCATCTACTGTCACCCCTTGGCGTCTCCACTGTACTTGATCTCATTCAGTTTCTTTGGTTTTTATTAAAAACAGCGTTTTATTAGTAAGTCTTTTCATACTAAGGAATTATCCCTTTCCCATTCGAAAAGAAACCGATTCAAAGCGAACGCGCTCCATTTAGAAAATGTATTAATGGTAAACACGTTCACACCTGGAGGATTACAAAAATTACCAAGAAAAACGCAACGCCTTTTATCCGACCAGCGCTCCGCTATTAGCGCGAATAAAGGGGAAATCTAAGCGCTAACATTAGACTTATTTCTCTCGGGAATCACATTCGCTTGTAGAACTGAATTAGAAAGCGTCAGTTTGGAAGCGCGAGAACGAGGAGGTTCATTAAAAGAAAATGAAACAAATTTACTCGACGGCGACGAGGCGAGGGGCGCCAGTTGTGTCGTCGTAGCGATGCCGTTTACTTTCCGCGTCATCTTATTATGTGTGTAGGTGTCTTTCTTCCAACTACACTACGATTTATTTGACACTATTACCGCCCGAACTAAACTACGAACACGCTAATTGCACAGTTACTTACGAATGTAAGGGGCTCCAACAATGTGTTATTTCAACGTGAAGGATCCAGAAATTCATTGAACGTGTCAAAAATGTAGATTGTAACGTCTGAAGGGTCGAGTGAAATCTAACCTAGGTCTATCTTTACTCCTTTTAACTCTGTTTCTGCTTCTAATGTGGCCCTGATTACTCCTTCATGACTGAGAAAGTGTCCTATCAATCTGTCTTGGCTATTATTGACTTACATAGAGTCCTCTGTTCTCCTATCCTTTCTAATACCTCTTCATTTCTATCAATCTCTGTCCACGGTATCCTCATTGTTAAATTTCACAGGCAGATATTCGATAACTTACTATTGTAAGTGGAATATCAGCACACGCGTTAAATTAATAAGGCGTGTTGTTTAATTCTTTGGTGGAAGGTAAAATAAAATATAACTCTTGCAGCGAAGTCGACTTAATTATATATTTACAAATATTTACAGAGTATCTCCAACTAAAGATTCATTATGATTGTACAAGTGCTTGTCTTGCGTTTTTGTGCTGACTTAGTTCAAGTGCTTCTTTTTAAGTCCTTGGTCACATCTTATATCTAACTTAAAACTAGGAGGAAAACACCAAGGGTGTGGCTAGTACTACCATTGGTGATTAACCCTTTCAAAATAATTCGGTGTAAATTTAGAAGGCGGGCTTTCAACTAAAAATTTTGGAAAGAGGGAAGTTTAAATCTGAGAAAAGATCGGCACATCAAGAAATCAACAAACGGTACTTTTAACCGTTAGGCTCATAAAAAAACACCCCATAATAAAATTGAAACTAAATTGGGATCGTAAAGGATCCTTCTTCAACCGTTACCTCTATAAACTAATTTAGACATTGTACCGATGCATCTAAGGTCTACTACCAAATAAACACCATGTAAATTTGCAAACATTCTAAAAATTGTATGCAGGAATTTTATGGCCTGCAAAACGAAGAACGGTCTCTGAACACTCATCATTAGCCCTGTAACACCACATTTCGAAAACTTTTAACCTTTTCTTTCCTGGCGCTCTCACCGTCCATGATTCGCATTCGTACCTCGCTGCGCTCTAGACATACACCTTCCGGATTTCTCTGTATTACATCTCTACTGCTCCTTCCATCCTGAGTTATAGGGTTGTTCGGAAAGTCATTTCGTTTTTTTTTTGGTCTTTGCTGGCAAAAAACTGATCGAGGAGGCTTTTGACCTCCTCATTTGAGGTGAAGGTTTTACCGTCTAAAAAATTTTGGAGTGACCGGAACAAATAATAATNTATTTCTCTCGGGAATCACATTCGCTTGTAGAACTGAATTAGAAAGCGTCAGTTTGGAAGCGCGAGAACGAGGAGGTTCATTAAAAGAAAATGAAACAAATTTACTCGACGGCGACGAGGCGAGGGGCGCCGGTTGTGTCGTTTCTGCGTCATCTTATTATGTGTGTAGGTGTCTTTCTTCCAACTACACTACGATTTATTTGACACTATTACCGCCCGAACTAAACTACGAACACGCTAATTGCACAGTTACTTACGAATGTAAGGAGTTTCAGCAATGTGTTATTTCAAAGAGAAAGATCTAGAAATTCATTGAAGGTGTCAAAAAAGTAGATCGTAACGTCTGAAGGGTCGAGTAAAATGAAAACTAAATCGGTACGAGTAGGGAATTAATTAACGATTGGCAGTCGTAACAAATGAATCTATCTATGCATACTTATTCTGTATCGAACTTCTTGATGTGTAGGGAAGAATTCATTATCATCATCTTACGATCGTCAGTCCTAAGACTGGTCGGACACGCGTCTCTACTCTTTCCTATCCTGAGCTAACTTTCGCATTTCCCTAAAACTAGAACATCCCACATATCTTAATTATTTGTGAACAGTAATCTAACCTAGGTCTATCATTACTCCTTTTAACTCTGTTTCTGTTTCTAATGTGCCCCTGATTAATCCTTCATGACTGAGAAGGTGTCCTATCAACCTGTCTCTCCTATTATTGACTTACATAGAGTCCTCTATTTTTCTATACTTTCTAATACCTCTTCATTTCTATCCTTCTCTGTCCACGGTACCTTCATCATTAGCCCTGTAACACCATATTTCGAACACTTTTAACCTTTTCTCATCCGGCGCGCTCATCGTCCATGTATCGCATTCGTACCTCGCTGCGCTCCAGACATACACCTTTCGGATTTCTCTGTTTTATATCTCTACTGCTCCTTCCATCCTGAGTTATCTGACTTCCTAGATACCGAAAACTAGCCACTTCTTTTAATATTTCGTCTCCTATCTTTATATTCCCTCTTAGAAGAATTAACCGATACGAGTATTTTTTATCGATACCTGCTCATTATCATAGGCATAAATGAGAATAGACTGAAGTACATATTGATCTCAAAATGAGAGAGAAATAAAGCGAATGTGCGGATAGTAGTTGTCTCTTTCTGCGGTTTATACAGAAAAGAAAAAGGTATCGATCATGCTGTCGCTTTGTATCTTTTTGGAAAGTGGTCACATTTGTGATACGAATGTTTAGTCCATTCTGCATAGCACATACTTTACATCGAAAAGAAGCGTGAAGCATAAAGCATGCAATGTTAATTTAATTCATAATTAATGCATGTTTTAGACTTTTGGACAGAATTTCTTACCGTAAATGGAAAATCCTACGCGTTAAGCGTCTTACGGTTCCAGTTTTAGATACTTTAAAGTATCAAACTTTATAAATGTTTTTTTATAAAGTCTGAGCCAGCACATCGTATTATTATAATCAACTTTTTATGATCAAGATTAAAATTAAGTTTATTCAATTTGTAATGACTTTGCAAAAAAGCTTTTTCCACAATTGTAGATGCTATTTAAATATGAATTTTATTTAAAGAAAGTGAAGTAAAAATATACAGATCACTTTGTAAACTGTCTATGTTTTATCTTCAGCACAAAAAATGACATTGGAACTATAACTCAATTCTATTTTTGTCAATTTAAAATTAGATCGAAGAAAGCGAATATTATTTATCATTAGATAAAAGTAAATTACGCCTACTGTGAATCTTTAAAAAGTGTATGAGTACTGTGTCACAGGGTGTTCTTTTGATTCTTCTTTATCTCTAGTTATTTAAATATGTTCTTAAAAAAACAAAACTTACCCAAATATTCTTCCGATCAAACCCATCCCATACTGTCGCCTGTCCGAATTATCCAACATATTGTCGAGTAAAGATGAAAATATTCGAGACTTGCCGACCTCCCTTCTTTGTTCCGACCTTTCTCTGGGAGCTTTGTAGTGTGACCTTCGCCAGCCGGGTGCTGCCGAATACCTGAGGGGAGCTTCCAACGCTTCCAACGTGGCACCCTCGCCATCCGTATGGATCACCCGTTCCGGATGTGCACGACCAGAGTCTTCAACGTCAACGCCGCCTTCCGGAATCGGAAGTGGTGCAACGGATGAGACGGGCTGTTCGAAGAAGACTTCGTCTTCTGCAGATACTGGTTCTTTAGCAACGCTGGGCTCGTAACTTCGCGACCATTGGGTCTGCTGGGAGCGAGGTCTAGGGCGATGTCGAGCTAGAGTCTGTAATAATTAGAGAAAATATTGAATACAAATTTATGATAGTTATGCAATGATATACTAGGGTCAATTGAAAAGTCCCCGGCCTGACACATAGATGGCGGCACCCGAACTAAATCCATATGATTTTCAGTTAGTCCTAACCTTCAAAAAACGCGTCTATAAATTTGACGGCTGTCGGATCATTAGTTTGTGAATTATAGCATTTTTAGTGAAGCAACTTTTGTTATTGTGAAAAAAATGGATAAAAAGGAATTTCGCGTGTTGATAAAATATTGCTTTTTGAAGGGAAAAAATACAGTTGAAGCAAAAACTTGGCTTGATAA
>NW_020442401.1:50621-74907 GCF_000699045.2 Agrilus planipennis
CTGCGTAGAATTAATTGGAATTTTTCACACACAAGCCTTGCTATATGAGCTCTCAAAGCATATAAAAATTATACGGCTTAAATGTGAAGTTGGGTGCAAAAGAATACAATTAAATCCTCTGTCGGGAAAAAACGAAACGACTTTTCGAACAACCCTATATTTGACTTCCTAGATACCGAAAACCAGCCACTTCTTCTAATTTTTCGTCTTCTATCTTTATAATCGCTCTTAACCGATGCGAGTATTTTTTATCGATACCTGCTCATTATCATAGGCATAAATGAGAATAGACTGAAGTACATATTGATTTAAAAATGAGAGAAAAATAAAGCGAATGTGCAGATAGTAGTTGTCCCTTTCTACAGATTTTACAGAAAAGAAAAATGTATTGATCACGTTGTCGCTATATATCTTTTTGGAGAGTGGTCACTTTTGTGATACGAATGTTTAGTCCATTCTGCAAAGTACATACTCTACATCGAAAAGAAGCGTGAAGCATAAAGCATGCAATGTTAATTTAATTCATAATTAATGCATGTTTTAGACTTTTGGACAGAATTTCTTACCGTAAATGGAAAATCCTACGCGTTAAGCGTCTTACGGTTCCAGTTTTAGATACTTTAAAGTATCAAACTTTCCCATGTTTTTTTTATAAAGTCTGAGCCAGCACATCGTATTATTATAATCAACTTTTTATGATCAAGATTAAAATTAAGTTTCTTCAATTTGTAATGACTTTGCAAAAAAGCTTTTTCCACAATTGTAGATGCTATTTAAAGATGAATTTTATTTAAAGAAAGTGAAGTAAAAATATACAGATCACTTTGTAAACTGTCTATGTTTTATCTTCAGCACAAAAAATGACATTGGAACTATAACTCAATTCTATTTTTGTCAATTTAAAATTAGATCGAAGAAAACGAATATTATTTATCATTAGATAAAAGTAAATTACGCCTACTGTGAATCTTTAAAAAGTGTATAAGTACTGTGTTACAGGGTGCCCTTTTGATTCTTCTTTATCTCTAGTTATTTAAATATGTTCTTAAAAAAACAAAACTTACCCAAATATTCTTCCGATCAAACCCATCCCATACTGTCGCCTGTCCGAATTATCCAACATATTGTCCAGTAAAGATGAAAATATTCGAGACTTGCCGACCTCCCTTCTTTGTTCCGACCTTTCTCTGGGAGCTTTGTAGTGTGACCTTCGCCAGCCGGGTGCTGCCGAATACCTGAGGGGAGCTTCCAACGCTTCCAACGTGGCACCCTCGCCATCCGTATGGATCACCCGTTCCGGATGTGCACGACCAGAGTCTTCAACGTCAACGCCGCCTTCCGGAATCGGAAGTGGTGCAACGGATGAGACGGGCTGTTCGAAGAAGACTTCGTCTTCTGCAGATACTGGTTCTTTAGCAACGCTGGGCTCGTAACTTCGCGACCATTGGGTCTGCTGGGAGCGAGGTCTAGGGCGATGTCGAGCTAGAGTCTGTAATAATTAGAGAAAATATTGAATACAAATTTATGATAGTTGTGCAATGATATACTAGGGTCAATTGAAAAGTCCCCGGCCTGACACATAGATGGCGGCACCCGAACTAAATCCATATGATTTTCAGTTAGTCCTAACCTTCAAAAGACGCGTCTATAAATTTGACGGCTGTCGGATCATTAGTTTGTGAATTATAGCATTTTTAGTGAAGCAACTTTTGTTATTGTGAAAAAAATGGATAAAAAGGAATTTCGCGTGTTGATAAAATATTGCTTTTTGAAGGGAAAAAATACAGTTGAAGCAAAAACTTGGCTTGATAACGAATTTCCGGACACTGCCCCAGGAAAATCAACCATCAAGGATTGGTATGCTAAGTTTAGACGTGGTGAAATGAGCACCGAAGACGGTGAACGCAGTGGACGCCCAAAAGAGGCTGTTACGGACGAAAACATTAAAAAAATCCACAAAATGATTTTGAATGACCGTAAATTGAAATTGAATGAAATAGCAGACACTCTACAGATATCAACGGAACGTATACATCACATCATTCACGAATATTTGGGTATGAGAAAGCTCTGTGCAAAGTGGGTGCCGCGCGAGCTCACTTTTGACCAAAAACAACGACGAGTTGATGATTCAGAGCAGTGTTTGAAGATGATCACGCGTAATAAACCCGAGTTTTTGCGTCGATATGTGACAATGGATGAAACATGGCTCCATCATTTCACTCCGAAGTCCAATCGACAGTCATCGGAGTGGACTGCACACGATGAACCCGCTCCAAAGCGTGCAAAAACGCAACAGTCGGCTGGCAAGGTTATGGCGTCTGTATTTTGGGATGCGCGTGGAATAATTTTCATTGACTACCTTGAAAAAGGAAGGACCATCAACAGCGACTATTACATAGCGTTATTGGACCGTTTGAAGGACGAAATCGCCGAGAAACGACCGCATTTGCAGAAAAAGAAAGTCCTGCTTCACCAAGACAATGCACCGTCTCACAAGTCAGTGAAAACGATGGCAAAAATTCATGAATTGGGCTTCGAATTGCTTCCGCATCCACCGTATTCTCCAGATCTGGCCCCCAGCGACTACTTCCTGTTCTCAGATCTCAAAAGAATGCTCGTTGGGAAAAAATTTTCGTCGAATGAAGAGGTGATCGCCGAAACTGAGGCCTATTTTGAAGCAAAGGACAAATCGTACTACAAAAATGGTATCGAAAAGTTGGAGGATCGCTATAATCAGTGTATCACCCTTGAAGGGAATTATGTTGAATAAAAAAAACGAATTTTGCAAAAAAAATGTGTTTTACTATTTTAGGCCGGGGACTTTTCAATTGACCTGTTACAGGGCGCCTTATTAGATGAAATCAGACAGAGTTATCACAAAAACAAAACCACGTGCATTTTTGGTGGTTTTAGAGTCAAAGTTCTGGTACAAACTGGTACAAAGTAGAGTGGGTGGATCGGTTTGCGAGTTTCTATGATTTAGGGAGCCGGACCATAGGTTCAACCATAATGGGGGGTGTGGTCCTAAAGAGAAACCGAAGTAAGACAAGTCCCTGAAGGAGCGTAGCAGATCTTTCAGTACTCGGGGTGGTAGAGTTCACGAGGATCGGTATGGCACCCTGATGCACAATACTGCGATGTAGAAAGCACTACATTATTATTAGTAAAGCATTCCGGACGTAAACTAGTCCTTCATTCGGATGTTCTAGCGGTGACTACCTCGGGGGATGTCATAAAAAAGGGCAAGAGGGGAAGGTGTAATATTTCACGAGTCGGAGCGTGGAATATTAGAAGCATGAGGCAAGTAGGGAAATTAGAGAATTTGAAAGTTGAAATGAATGGGCTAGAATTAGATATAGTAGGCATTAGTGAAGTCCATTTACCAGAAGCTGGAGACTTCTGGAGTGGAAAGTTTTGAATAATACATACAGGGCTGGTGGAAGGTAATTCGAGGGTAGGAATTGTAAAGCGGCTATCGGATATCGTGGATAGAGAAGGTTAGGAATGAATGGATATTAGAAAGAAATAAGAAATAGGCGAAATAGGTTGATATGACACCTTCTCAGGCATGAAGGTCTAGTCAGAGACATATTATACAGACAGAAACAAATTAGGGAAAGGCGAAAATTAGCTCAGGATAGGAAGGAGTGAAGGTGCGTGTCCAAGACTGACGACCTTATGACGATGATCTGTATAAAATCGACGACGTTGTATATCATTTTAAGGGGAAGATTTCGTATTATATTTTGATTGTGAGTATTCAGTTTCCTTTGTCAATGTTAGTTTTCATACAAGCATCAGAAACAAGGAAGTTTGGACAACTGATGTTTTGTTCTAGTTGCAAGCAAGTTAAAAGGTAACATTTCGCAAGCAATATCAATGAAACACTTGGTGCGGAAACTGTTAGCGAATGTTGTAAGGTATTGAAGATAAGGAACACGACAGTCGATCATCAGAAAGGACAACAATAAGTTAAAGGCATTAATCGAAATTGACCCGCTCAAAGTTCAATATCTCATGTTCGACCACTCAAACTTTGTCTACCATTTAAAACTAAAATTGGAACATCGAAACAAGTTTAAGACAAATTGATTGGATATACTTTTAGTTACGTATCGTCGGTGTTGATGCTGTCACCTCCTTGCAGCTCAGTGGTAGAGTACCGGTGCGAAAACCAGGAGCCCGGGTTCGATTCCCGGCAAGGGAGTGACAGAAGCAACAATTTTTCCTCATCAATTTGAAGCTATCTGTAGTGGGTAGAATTAATTCATTAATACATTGAATTAACGCTACAAAAATGCAAAGTACCTCTATGTAGTAAACCGAAACTTTTTATTACAATTCGCTAAATGAGATTTATTGTGACGTTGGTAATTGACGCCAGCAGGTGGCAGCATAAGTAATGGTTGTTACTAAATACTTCGGAACAAGACCGAAAAGGGAATTATGGCCGGCCCAGTTCGTCGGGCGAGAGATGATGACACTGAAAAATGTACGCGCGCCCCGGCCCCGAATCAGGGCAAAAAAGTTGTCAGTTTAACGGAATGCGTTGTTTGCGCTCTCTCGCGCGCTAATGCCATTAGCCGTGAAGATTTTCTCCGAATGTTAGCAGCCAGTTTGCAGGATCAAATTATTTTTGCCATTAGCAGTCCATTGAAAACTTTCGCTATAAAACTGCTTTTTACTGAGAAACACTTACAATTCTCTCTCTCTCTCTTTTATACCACCGGAATTAGGGGAAGTGATTTAAATACCCACGGGTTGCATGCTTACGTTATTTCGCATTATCGTATTTTAACGAGGGCTAAAAATACGATCTTTTAGAAATGAAATTTGTAAAATAGAAGCCAAAAATACAGGTTTTTATTATGATAAAAAAATGTGTAGGCAGGGAGAATAATACATATCTTAGGATTGCAGAAATTTGTGAAAGTAAAAGAAAGAAAAAAAAAAATCGGTTGTCTGTAAAGTCGGTTTACTGACGATAGTTGAACGTGACAACGTCATAAGAAAATACTGATGGAATGGTTTCATTTTTCAAAAGAAAATTTTAATTTTATTTGTTTGATAGATATTTTGTATGGATATAGAGAAGGAGGTAAATGGAAATGCATTATTGTATAGCAGCTGTCCACGCGGACGCATCGCTCACTCAAGTAGGAGAGAGACAGATGTCGAACGCTGCCGAACGCTGCCGAACGCAGAGGCCGATTGTGCCTCTTTGTCGCTCGTTCCGCGCTCACGCTTGCACTTCAAGCCTTAAATGGAACGCCTCAGAGCGAGGTAACGCCGCATGAGTCATGTTTTTTCGTGCGTGCAGCCGGCTCCATCGAATTATAAGACGTTGTCACGTCAAAAATTGGTTCTCGATGAAAACAATTTTCAGGCAGGCATGAAGCCAAATTTTTTCTTTTTCGGGATCAAAGTGGTTGATGGTGCAGGGTGTGAAACATAATTCATTACGAATTTTTGTAGGGTTTTCAATACATTAAAGAGAATTAATTCCCCAGGGAACTGGGGAGAATGTGAGGTTAAATTAGGCCATGTTTGAGGTTATCTATAGTGGTAAAAATTAATTTAAAAACTAATTCACTTTAATTAATTCACAGAACTTATTTTTCTATTATAATTGCCAATTCGAATCGTAGTGATTTGTACCATGAATTCTTAAAACGAACGTGCTTAGAATGAGACTATAAAAAGAATTGGAGCGTAAATTAAAGGAATGATGATTATGCATCCTATTCTCGAAAAGTTTTATTCTTAGGAGTTACTCAAAAAAGAACTAAAGTTTAATAAACTACAACCTGACTAGAGATGAATAAAATTAACTAAAAAGTACGAAATTCATTAGGTGTTAATCGGCATCATCGTCTTATTGAGTAAGACAAGTCTTTTGACATGCTAGACATTTCTTTTTATTTAGTTCTTTTGAAGTCTCTTGGCAGTTTCACATTAATCATCATCATAAGGTCGTCAGTCTTTAGACTGATTGGACATGCACCTCCACTCTTTCCTATCCTGAGCTCTTGACTTTTCTGACTTCCTAGATACCTAAAATCGGCTACTTGTTCTAATTTTTCGTCTCCTGTCTTTATATTTGAAATTTCAGTTTTGTGGATGCGGACGAGGATGAGGATATGGATGCGGATACGGACATTTCGTTTTTCTCTTAAAATACTTAAGTTCTTAACTTCTTACTTTTGTTTATTCCTATATGAGGCAGACCTAGACCAGATAACTAACTGCTCGCAGATAGCTGCATATTGTATAGAGAAATGCGAAGGTTGACTCAAGATACGAAGAAGAGGTGGTGGGTGTCCAAGCTATGTTTTCGATGAAGATTTTGATGACGAAATTTAATTGAGTCCGAAGCACATCATTGAATAAAATTGAAGTAATTATCTGGATTCATATTGGTTAAGATTGATCTGTAATTTTCTTCTAGTGAGTCGAGTGAGTCGTGCCTTTGGGAAGCTTCAATTTAGTGCAAATTCACTTTGGTGGTGGTCCATAAAATAAATTAGACTGTTGCCCTAGGGGATATTTCACACTGATGCAGATCTCTTTGAACCTCGATTAAAATAACACTCATTTTTTATTCTTCCTATGTAAAAACTATGTCCCACCATAGAATGCAGTATAAATTTAAATCATGTCGTGTAAAAAGCTTTGAAGTTAGATTATTTCGTGTCAGCCGACGTTGATATTAATCGGAAACAGTTGCCAGTTTGGACAAAACGCTCTAATAGATTTATTTACCGTTTTATTTACGGGTCATGTAGTGTAAACGCTTGCCCTCGCATGATTAATTTTGAAACCGCGCTTTTTCGTGTACATTCGCCCAATTGGTCGCGCACATTCGAACACACCCAAATACACAAAACAGGACACGTTACGCTGTCAATTTTTAATCCTATAAATCATTCCGGCGGCTATCATAATAACAACTATCCCCGGATCGTCGTATTTGTTTGACCCTATTCCATCAAAGCGATAGCCGTAAAGTACATCGAAAAATACGGAAATTGATCAGAATCGAACTCATTCCCGTGACAAACACCAAAGTGCAAAGCACAAGAGCGTTTTTTTTTTTGGATTGGGGTTCTGCAGGAATTAAACGGACACAAAAGGAACCTATTGATGAGGCAGGCGTGTTTGCAAGAAGAATATTAGGGATTATAACTCCTCTTCAAGTTTTACAGAGTTGCGTTATATATTATGAGGAAATACGATTTGTTTTCGTTACTCATTTATGATTTGGTAAAAACAAATTAAATTAACTAAGTACTAATGATATTTTCAACTGCAAAAAAATTGCAACGGTCAGAAAGGACTACAGTCTCTTTTATTACATTTTTTGAAGATGACTTCTCGATCAAAGAAATTAAATAAATTTAAAGTTCTTGAGCATTATCGTAAGATAAGATAATTTGGATAATAAGTTTGCGATTTGCATCTGTTATTGATTATTAACAGTAGCAAAATAATGCGTTTTTAAAATAATAATAATTTGAAAGCATGAATCAATTTGGACGTTCAATTTGACAATCTCTTTGTCCTTTTATCCCCGACATATTTACTATTTTTTACTAGGATGCACACTGTCACCATTACATTTTAATCTATATATTAAAGACACGATAAATATGATTAAAGACAGGACAACTAGCAAAGAGGAGTTAGAGACAGCCTTAAATAAAATGGAAGCGGTATTTACAAAACGGTATTGCAAGAAAATAAATACAAGTAGAACAAAAATACTGGTATAAAAGGGAAAAACATATAGGGAAAAAGAGTGAATATGAAGATAGGAGACGAAAAATTAGAAGAAGCAGCTGATTTCCAGTATCTAGGAAGTCAGATAACTCAGGCTGGAAGGTGCAGTAGCGATATAAAGCAGAGGATAGGGTAGAGTCGAGTCGCCTATCCTCAGGAACAGTTAATTTAGAAATTCGAAAAAGATTGCTAATGGTGTATGTCCGAAGCACGCGTTGTACGGGTGCGAAACGTGGACGGTGGACGCAGTGGAAAAGAAAAAGCTAGAAGCGTTACCAATCTGATGTTACAGACGCATGTAGAAGATACTGTGGATAGAAAAGTTTAGAAATGAGAAGGTATTAGAATAAGAGAACAGAGGGTGTTACGGAAGTCAATAAAAAATACGCGCCTTCTCAGGGATGAAGGTAGGTAATAGAAACATGTTAGAAGTAGAAACTGGAGCTAAGAGGAGGAGAGGTAGATCTATATTAGATTACTATTCTCAAATAGAATCTGAATGTTCTAGTTTTAGGGAAATGTGAAGATCAGTTCAGGATAAGAAAGAGTGGAGGTGCGTGTCCAACCAGATCTTTCACTAAAATTATTAGCTTTTGAAAAAAAAACTGGTTTTGCAAGAATTAGTTGTTAATAACAAATTTTCTGTACCTGCATCTTTTGATGAGAAGTTTTTTCTATTGTCTAAATAAACATCTTTAGTACTATTTGTTTGTTTAAAACCTAATTGACCTAGTGTACAGGCCTGACGCTGGAAGCTGGTGGAAATTTTAAAATGGCGTGGATGCGCGGTGGCAAAAGCAGGCAGTTTTAGGTATAAATATTGCAGCCCTCATTATTCGGTATTCCTATCAGATTCGTAGATTAAATATTTAAAACAAGGAGCAAGTAAAAGACAGACAAACAGAAGAACTAATTGTTGATGTTGGTGACAGTGATAGAGATTCCCATGATGAGAGTGAATGTGAAAACTAACAAAACAAAAGCAATAGGTTAATTTTTTCTTTTTAATAAGTCATGTTTCTACATTATTTTCTAGTACGCTACTGTTCCATCTGTATTAATACTATAATTTACGCCTACTGAAAGCTTATTTGTGTATCGGTTCCAAGTGACTTACCCAAATAGGTCATAAATGGGCAAGTACCTGCGCAACCGCTCGCCAGCTTCCTTCGTCAGACCTGTACTATATTTTCCCCAATAAAATTGAACGTCGGTCACCCTAGTGTTAAACTTAGTATGTAACAATCTAGCTAAACGATCACTTAGCCGCTTTTGAGACCAACAGTGCTTTCAAACCCCCCTAGATGGAATTGAATGTAGCGAATTATTCCTAATGGCTACGACATACATATCTATATCAGCGGATAATGATGAAATAAATAAAAATGTTTTCTGGATATGCAGTCTTTCTTTATGAAATATCGCAATAGAGAGTTAAACGGTCGTTTGAATATTGGCGTTACAGCTTATGACCAATTCAATAAATAGCACTGAACGTTAGCCATTTAGCTGCGGGATCGAAGGTCATAAAATCAGTTGGGCACGGATTTTATACGACCTGATTTGCGAAAATTTCATACATTTTTCGATCATCAATCACTAAATGCTTTTGACACTAGAACTACCTATATTACCCAATTCATTAACTGATAAGGTTAGCCATTAGCTTTTGAATAACCACGGTATAGTTGAAAGGAATATTCAAAAGAGAGAGTCCACATGACTCGCTTCCCAGTATAAAGAATAAAAACACCATACGTTCTATTTATCATTATTTTTACTATTGTAATGTTCGTGGGTTTAACAAATTAACTTTTAAGAAGAAAACTATTTATTTACACTAATATTACTATTCACTGTTCTATTTATTTCACTTCTATCACTGTCAATTTATTTCTTGATTCACTTCTGCAACGGTCTATTTATTTCTACTCTACTTCGGCGATCGTCTTTTCTTTTTTATACTCCCTTGCCTCCTTTCGGGAACGTTCTCCAGCCGTCCAGAGAAGTCTCGTTTTCTTTGAACGGTTTAATTGCTTTCCCGGAACGCAGGTACGACACACACGTTTACAGATACGGCGCACATGAAGAAAAGCGCCCGCGGCTAGTCGACGAATCGATAAACCGCTCACACACACGTATGCCCGATCGTACACAATCACGCTCGTGCTCGCTACAATATTTATATTGGTCGATTGATAGAGAAGGTTAGAAATGAAGAGGTATTAGAAAGAATGGGATAACAGAGGACTCTATGGAAGTCAATAAGAAATAGGCGAGATAGGTTTGTAGGACACCTTGTCAGGCATGAAGGTCTAGTCAGAGACATATTAGAGGCTGAAACGGATGTTAGGATGGGTAAAGGTAGACCTAGATCAGATTACTGTTCGCAAATAGTTAAGGATGTGGGATGTTCTAGTTTTAGGGAAATGCGAAGATCAGCTCAAGATAGGAAGGAGTGGAGATGCGTGTCCAACCAGTTTTAGGACTGACGACCTTAATATGATGATGATGATGATGATGATGATGAAAAAAAATACAACTTGTAACTATACAACACGCTACTGAAGTGAAACTTCTTCAAACATACATACGTTATGGTATTATTTGTACACTATGCTTCGCACGGGTGCAATGCTGATAGTGATACACTATAGAATGTCTTTATATACAACAATCACAGTTTTTTCGTCATTAGACGATATACAAACCGGCCGGTACCGCCGCAACCGTTATGTCCCCGCATTTTATGTCTGTAATATCTTCGAAAATATTAATTTAAATTACATGCTGTAAAGGGCCATATTGATCTATATTAAATACACAATGTATTTAAAAGTACTTAATTGGATAAGGATTAATGCTGTATTGCTTAAAATCGCTTCGTAAATAAGCCATTATTTCTCGTAAAAAGTAAAGGATAAAAAATGGTTATTGTGGGTTATCCCTAAGAGATAGACATATACCATCACGGATTTTTTTGTAGACCTTTCTAAGGTGTACAATACTGTAGTACATTATTTTGATCTATCTCGTAGGGTTCAGCCAGCGTTTGCAATGTAAACGCAAAAAAATGTGTTTATTTACGACATCATATTACAAACCTCTAAAATTATCAGTGTTTCTCTACCATATTATGCATGTAATATACATATAAACCTTCCTCTTAAATTACTCTATCTATAAAAAAAAAACGCATTAAAATCCGTTGCGTAGTTTTAAAGATCTAAGCATACATAGTGACAGACAGCGGAGGAAATGCGTTGCACGATTTCATTACCTAGCAACTCGCATGAAACGAACTTACCCTACCGTGCGTAAAGAAGTTTCACTTCAAAACAATAAAAATGAGAAAAAATAAAATTAATCTCAAGATTATGATGATAATCATGTTCATCTTACTCTTTTAGGGTTGTTTCTGGTCACATATCTGCAATTTAATGCAGCCAACGCTTACGGCTTGACCCAAAGGGCATAATCTAGCGGATTGAGATCTGCGCTGCCTCTCGACCACTCATTAACGGAGCTGAACACTGAAACTGTCCTCCAGCCATCGTTAATTGAACTTTGCATTGCAGACAGGCACCGAGTCTTGTTGGAAAATCCGACGCCTACCCTTGAAGTGCAGAAATGCAGACGCATAATAATCACCACTCAATCAGTCGCATTTCAGATACAGGCATTGGATGGATGTTCGAGCAAGACTCGGCGCTACCTCACAAAACAAAGCTCAATCAGTGATATTTGGGAGACAATGTTCCGGAATTCATCCCTGTTAATAAGTATCCGAGCGGTAACTCCGATTCAGTCGATTAGGTTATGCCCTTTGGGTCAAACTGAAGCGTTAGTGTGTAATAAACTGCTTTGAAAAAATCCACCAAGAAAGCTGTCACGGTAACAATTACCGACAGATTCATGAATTAACACTAGATACGTGGTCAAAAGTCAAAGTTCTCACATGGAATAAATTATATGCTTTTATAGCCTTTTACCGTGGATAAAGAAGGTTAGAAATGAAGAGGTATTAGAAAGAGTAAGAGAACAGGGGACTCTATGGAAGTCAATAAGAAATAGGCGAGACAGGTTGGTAGGACACCTTCTTAGGCATGAAGGTCCAGTCAGAGACATATTACAGGCAGAAACAGGAGTTAGGAGGGGTAGAGGTAGGCTTAGGTTAGATTACTGTTCGCAAATAGTTAAGGATGTGGGTTGTTCTAGTTTTGAGGAAATGTGAAAATTCGCCCAGGATAAGAAAGAATGGAGGTGCGTGTCCAGCCAGTCTTAGGACTGACGGCCTTATGATGATGACAGTTTTTTACATCAGAATTATATAATTTTTCTTTTCTGTGAGAGTCTTTTTCATTCCTATTTATCTCCAAAGACTGTCCACCAAAAAATAATTATACTATTGATTTCAATGCACTCCATTAAAGAACTTAGAAATTATAGAAATCGATGTATTCGTTTTTGATAAGGCTGTTATGACTCTTGGTTTTGCTTACGCGTTTTTGACATTGTTTTAATCTTCAAATTGGCTTAACTAACTGTGGCAAGTTCCAACAGTAAAACCGATTTTGATATAAGACTAAGATTATCAATAGAAGTAATATATACGGGTGTGATGATGAATGTTCCATCAAAATTGAGTAGTTTGTTTATACTACTACTAGGAAATAATTAAATAATACAAAATGTTTTTGAGGAATCAGTGTTACAGTTTCTTTCCAACTTCCCAGTGTGGCCCATCTCGCTGGGATCCCTAGAGTTGAATGCTATAGTTTTTAAGTGGAAGTCTGTGTGTGTGTGTATATATGTACGTGTGTGCATATGTACGCTCGAAATTATTTTTCCTCTCGATTATCTCGAGAACGAAAAACGATATCGACATGGAACTAGTTACGTTAGACGCATAATCAAGCATATTAAAAATTATTAGGGTTTTAGCAAAATCGGTTTAGCCATTTTTTGTGGAGAATCAAAAAAAAATTAGAAGAAGAGGCAAATGAACTGAATTTTGGAATTTATAAATTGTAATATTTATGGCGTAGAATCTAAGCACCTCGTGAGTAAGTAATATTACTATTACTACATTTTATGAACATTTGTATAAAAAATATAAGAAGAAAAGTATACGAACACATAGCAATAATATAATAATAGTGTAGCGACCACGAGCGTGATTGTGTGCGATCGGGCATACGTGTGTGTGAACGGCTTATCGATTCGCCGACTAGCCGCGGGCGCTTTTCTTCATGTGCGCCGTATCTGTAAACGTGTGTGTCGTACCTACGTTCCGGGAAAGCAATTAAACCGTTCAAAGAAAACGAGACTTCTCTGGACGGCTGAAGAACGTTACCGAAAGGAGGCAAGGGAGTATAAAAAGGAAGAGACGATCGCCGAAGTAAAGTAGAAATAAATAGACCGTTGCAGAAGTGAATTAAGAAATAAATAGAATAGTAACAGTAGTGTAAATAAATAGAATAATTACCAAAGTTTTAGTAATAATTTAATAGTGTTTTTATGTTTAATAATAATTAGTGTAAATAAATAGTTTTCTTCTTAAAAGTTAATTTGTTAAACCCACGAACATTACAATATAATGAGTACTGATCTCTTTACGAGCTACTTGTGTAATTAATATTGGAGATATGACGAATAAGTACGGAATATCATTATAAAAACTGCCGACTACTGTTAAGTTTGAAAGGCCTGATGTGAAGAAGAGCACATACCTACGGTCGTCGGCGAATGGCTTCGAAAGAAACTGTTATCAGATATGACATAAACGGACGACTCGACCGGAATAATTTCCACCGAATTTCACCGAACAATAACGCCACTGACGTCCGTATAACGTTTATATTAGTTGGGAATCTGGTGGTTGACATATAAATTGGCAAAATTCCAGCGCCCCGAATAACTATCGTTCTCACCAGAAGCAGCAGCTTTTCTTCAACGGTAATGATGACGTCGCACTGCCAGCGAAAGCACTCGAATCGAAAGAGGAATTAAAATACGTTTCCGGGTATTCGCAATAAATCAGGTCGCCTTGGATAAATCCAACCAACTTATACACGGAATTTATGGGACGATCTAACCGATGCTGAAAGTTGTTTTACCTGCAGTAATACGGGATCTTAAGGAGATCGTGTGCCAAGTAATAAAGTGAATGAACTTGGATTATGCAAATTAGGTTTAGAGTTTGGTAAGGTTGAGTGAGTGAAGACACAAGAACTGAAATAAAGAATGTCGTGTTTGGTCATAGCTCACGTCAATTTCCATTGCTTCACCTATAGATATTATTTTAATAACAAAGTCAATTCAAAGATAAAAAAATGCATTATAGTAAACCATAACCACGTTCACTTTTGATATATGGCTTCTTCAAGGTAGATAGAATCATTAATTTCCAAATCTAGCTTGAAGGATATGAAGGAGTAGATGTGTGTGTTCAACCAGTCTTACTACTGACAAACCTTAGATGATGACCGTAGAATGTAGAGATGCACCGGATAGTGACCTTGTCGGATATCAGATAATCGGGTACCCTGCATTAGCTGTGGAGGTGCGTGTCCAACCAGTCTTTGGACTGACGAACCTACAAGGTGTCCAGAAAGAGTAGAGGGTACTTGTATCTGCGCTGTCCATGTAATGGCGTGGTGTGGTATTGATAGGTTGTTTCACTACTTTTTGGAAATTTAATGACCATGGAAGTGTACCCGGTGATCCGATGATCATAGCTCAACGACTATATCGGGCAAAATTCAATGTACCGAATTCATCGAAGGACGAAATCATCAGAAAATGGATTCGAAAGTTCGAGAATACACCAGTTCGCAAACGCAGTCAAGAACTTGACATTAAAAAATCGTCGTTATAGAAGATTCTGAAGCAACATTTTAGATTTTACAGCCTACAAAATTCAGTTAGTTTAAAAACTGAACGTTATCGATTATCCTCTCCGACTTAATTTTACAAATGAAATGCTTCAACACTTCAAAAAAAATCCAAGACATAAACATGAACAATTACTACATAGTCCAAAAGTCATTGCGTGGGCTGCCATGTCTGGTGAAGGCACCATTGAGACTTCTTTTTTTGAAGACCGGCGAGGGCAAACACTTACGGTAAACAGTGACCGGTATTGTGACATGTTAAGAAACTTGGTTCCATAATTGCAAGAGTTTGGTGGTTTTAATGTATGTGGAAAGATGATTTCAACAAGATGGGGCCACTTGCCACACTTCAAACCAATCGCTTACGGTTGTCAATCAACTTTTTCCGGAAGAAGTGACCTCTTGTTGAGGCACCATCAACTGGCCTACGAGAAGCCCGGATTTTACACTTCCTGATTATTTTTCATGGAGATACTTCAAAGGGAAGGTGTATGCAAACAAATCACGATCTCTACTGCAATTGAAGCACAATATCCACACCGAAATGGCCGCCGTTTCCAGTGAGATGTGTAGACGCGTGGCGGCTAATTTTCGTTCTCGGTTGGAGGAGTGCGCAGCGAGAGGGTCAACGTTTGGACAACATCATCTTTGGCACTTAATTTTCCAAAAATTTTGTCGAAAAATTAACAGAAAAGATTTTTTTTCTGACTTGTGGTATTTGTTTTTTATTGAATTTACAAACACTACCTACTCTAATTAAATAATTTGAAGTGGTCTGTATTCTGTCGAAACTGCCAGACGCGGATCGCGATTTCGATTTTCTTGGATCTCATCAGTGCGTAGCAGACAGCTCCGACAGAACACAGACCAACTTATGCCTGCTGACTTAAGAGTGCGTTTTAGAAAATACCACAAATGGCGCGGTAAACGCCATCTGTAGTACGATGCTACATTTTAGGATTACGTATGCTCCAACAAGGTCCANTCCAAAAAGATCGAAATCGCGCTCCGCTTCTGGCAGTTGTGGCAGAATACAGACCATTTCGAATAATTTTATTCGATTTTGATAGCGTGCCTAACTCGTTGAGGTTAGCTACGCCGGGATTCGTTTCAGCAAGTAGATATCCACACAAGTGGACTTTGTTGGAGCATTCGTAATCCTAAAATGTAGCATCGTGCTACAGATGGCGTTTACCGCGCCTTTTGCGGTATTTACCACCTGCTCTTTCTGGACACCTTGTATTATACGATATGCTGATGGTACCGGATAACCATTACGATTAATGGTTCGTGTCTTCTTTTCTGAAGGGTTTTCCATTAAATACCACCCTCTCATTAATCCGCCGGTTACCGGATGCAAGTCGGATACCAGGCCCACGGAATCTATCTATTGTTTTACAATATTACTAGTTGGAGACCGTTATTTCTGGTGCACAGTACCAGTACTTGTACCAGTAAAGTGGGAGAAAGATTCAAGATACGGAATTCAATTTTATGTTTCATTTTATTTCAATTTCGTTTCGTTGAACAAATATTTGTAGTTTTACCTAGCGGAAAATCGTAATGGTTCAGAAATATTTTTGTAAAAGAAATGCAATTTTCCGGAACGCCTAGTTTACAAATAGAGATAGAGACGGACGTGTTTTTAACATGTTGACCAGTTCAAGAGCGCATTGCATCCGTCCCGTACCCCGCGCAATCTTTTAAAATTACTCTGACGGCAAATACCTCCAGTCATATCCGTTTCCTCTGTCGTTTTTGAAACGAACAGTGCCAGTGTTGTAAAGCGTATCCTTGGAGAAGACTTGTTTACATTGGCATGCCTGTGCCGTTGTCGTCCGTTGCCGTGGTTCTAAAGAAAAGAAAGCTCTTCTTGTTTCTTTGAATGCTTGCGGTGAATTTTCCGAGTTTTCGCAAAGAATGGAGCGAGCGAGTAAGCAAGCAAGAATGTAAGCAAGAGGCCGGTTTTGTGGTTTTGTGATGTTATTTTGACCGATATTATTTTATGGCCTTAGGTTGTTCGTTCCAAGCTTTGACGAAAGGAACATTTGTTTATGCTTGTGTTTATCTATTTTCTTTTCCAGTTTAGTTGCCTGGACGTGATATGAATAAACGAAATAAATATACTGGTACCTACTTATGTATGGCTTCTGTATGTGATGAAATTTTTTTATTTTTGTGTATGAAGGGGTTAGACAGGGGTGCACACTGTCATCGTTATTATTTAATCTATACATCGAAGACACGATCAACACCATTAAAGACGGTACAACTGTAGGGATAGATATACGTGAGTGAATGTGAAGATAGGAGATGAAAGATTAGAAGAAGCGACTGATTTTGGATATTTAGGAAGTCAGATAAGTCAGAACGGAAGGAATAGTAAGGATATAAAACAGAAGATAGATTAGGGCGGAGTCCCCTTCAATAAAAAGAAGTTATGTCTATGCTCGCGAACGATTAATTTAGAAATTCTAAAAGTATTGTTAAAGGCATATGTTTGAAGCTTTAAATAAAATGGAAGCGGTACTGACAGATCAGTACTGTATGAAAATAAATAAAATTAAAACTAAAATACTGGTATGCAAGGGAAGAAAAAGTAGGGAAAGAGCGAATATAAAGATAGGAGACGAAAAATTAGAAGAAGTGGCTGATTTTAGACATCTAGGAAGTCAGATAAGTCAAGACGGAAAGAGCAGTAGGGATATAAAGCAGAGGATAGCGCAGGGTCGTGTCGCCTTTAATAAACAGAAGTCACTTCCATGCTTGCAAACGGTTTATTTAGAACTTCGAAAAAGGTTTTTAAAGGTGTATGTTTGGAGCACGGCGTTGTACGGGTGCGAAACATGGACGGTAGGCGAGGCGGAAAAGAAAGGGTTAGAATAGTTGGAAATGTGGCGTTACCAGCGAATGATGAGGATACCGTGGATAGAGCAGGTTAGAAATAAAGAGGTATTAAAAAGAATAGGAGAATTGAGGACTCTATGGAAGTCGATAAAAAATGGGCAAGATAGGTTGGTAAGACACCTTCTCAGCCATGAATTTTTAGTCAGAGATATATTAGAGGCAGAAACAGGAGTTAAGAGGAGTCAAGGTAGACTAGACTAGATAGATTAGATTACTGTTCGCAAATAGTTAAGGATGTGGGATGTTCCAGTGTTAGGGAAATGCGAAGATTAGCTAAGGATAGGAAGGAGTGGAGGTGTGTGTCTAACCAGTTTTAGGACTGACAACCTTATAATGATAATGATGGGCCTTATTGGGTTTTTGTTCAAATTTTAGAGAATTCCAGTGTCGGTATAATGGGAAAGTAACAAATGCTGAAGTTCGAACCCTAAGAAAGGACCTTCGCTCTAATTGCCCTGATCTTTACGTGATCGAATCATATAAAAAGATAGAAGGGGTTACTAACGTTTTAAATGTTTCTCGTAATGATAAATTTTAGGAATTATGGAAGAAAAAGCGTTCACGAACCCCAAATTCCGCATCAATGAAAAGTCCAGAAAAGTTTCTGAAAAGAATCCGAAGGGCGAGGGCACCTGATACATATAAATTCACGGCCCCAAAAGATTTTTTAGATATATTTGACTAACTTATTTGTCACNTAATGATATACGCATAGGAGCCAGGAACGACGATGGGATGGTAGTGCTTTTATGTTCAATTGGACGTTGGCGCTGCGGCACGGCGCGGCGTGCCAGATTATTATTCATGAATAATGTCGAAGAACAGCATTCGCAATTTCGCATAGGAATGAAGAATTACATTTGCATCATGGATTTTGGCAACGATAAAAGAAGCCACTTGAAAAATTTTAGTGGCTCTACTGAAAAGAATAAATAAGAAATAATCTACGTATGTTTCTCAATGTTACACCATATTTACAACTTCCTTAATAAAATCGCAGAATGAGTTTTCAAAAAATACTTTTCTCTAAGCTATAAACTGCAAAACTATTTTGATTTCGCTGATTTTTACTATCTCATCGTTTATGCTTTGGCAATTAAAAAAGAAAACTTACTAAAAATGAACAGCTTGTTGTAAATAAATCAAAAACATCTTAAGGTCATCAGTCTTAAATCTAGTTGACACGCACTACCACTTTTTCCTATCTAGAGCGAATCTTCAGATTTCCCTGAAACTAGAACATCCCATATCTTGAACTAATTGTGAATGGTAATATCACCTAGGTCTACCTCATGATACATTAAGCTATTCTATATATGTATTCATAGTACCATGGGTCTACCTCTCATCCTCTTAGATCCTGTTATGTTGTTTCTTCTAATATGTCTGTGATTTACCCTTCATGCTTCAGAAGGTGTCCTAGTTTTAACAGTTAATATATAAGTAGTAGCAAAAAAAAAGTTTTTTTTATATATTGGTTTTCACTATTTTAGCTATTATAATCATCTCATCACGAACATAGTGTAGTTATAAACATTCACTCTTTCTTATCCTCAGCGAATCTTCACATTTCCCTAAAACTAGAACATCCCGCATCCTTAATTATTTGTGAACGGTAATCTAATCTGCTTCTAATATGTCTACAACTAACCTTTCATATCTGAGAAGGGGTCGTACCAACCTGTTCTCCTACTCATTCTAATGCCTCTTCCAACCTTCTCTAGATATCAAAAATCAGCCACTCCTACTGCCAATTGTGGTATTTCATAGCGTTTGAGAAGGACTTGGGTACAAAAGCATTTTCTTCCAACGTGAATGATTTACGATGCAACTTTATGTATGTGACAGGCACGCAAATCAATTAAATAGCTATAAACATTAATAACCTATATAGTGTAGGGAAGGAGGGTGCTCCCAGGATCTCACAACTACAGGAAGGAGTAACATTGAACAAAAAGGCCGAAAATGAACCTTTATAAAAGTTTCGATTAAAGAAAAGCCCCGTTCCACAGAAGCGTTACCGATCGAGTTTAAAATAAATTTTCAACTGAAGACCGGGACTATCATCATCAGAAGGTCGTCAGTCCTAAGATTGGTTCGACATGCATCTCCACTCTTTCCTATCTGGAGCTAATCTTCCCATTTTCCTAAAA
Organism: Agrilus planipennis; assembly: GCF_000699045.2. NCBI lineage: Eukaryota > Metazoa > Arthropoda > Insecta > Coleoptera > Buprestidae > Agrilus > Agrilus planipennis. The sequence continues at coordinate 70,360 of NW_020442401.1, forward strand.
CTAGAATAACTCATATTCTTAACTATTTGCGAACAGTAATCTAATCTAGGTCTACCTCTACCCCTCCTAACTCCTGTTTCTGTCTCTAATATGTCTCTGACTAGACCTTCATGCCTGAGAAGATGTCCTACTAACCTATGTCGCCTATTTCTTATTGATTTCCATAGAGTGCACTGTTTTCCTATTCGTTCTAATACCTATATTAAATAATTAATTGAACGTGACGGCGACGAGTGGTTGATATAAGCCATGGACGTTTCTGGTGCTGACCACAAGTAGCCGAGTTTTCTAACGGTCTCAAAGGGAGCCTCTCTTTAAATTTTATAATTGGGCTTCACTTGACTTGAAGCTATTTCAGAAGAATTGTCAAACACTAGACAACTCTACAGTAGTAAATATCCACACGTAATAGTTGCTTGCATGGAGAACTTTTTTCCTCGGCTATTTATTGAAACGACGTTTGGCGTGCTAATGTGAACTAATAAACTCGAAATCGCGTGTCATACCTCGTGGTTTCAATAAATTTCTAACCAAAAAAATGTATTCTCACATTCATTATTTTATAACTAGTTAAAAAGCGTCTACTTCTCTATATATAGGGTAAAAGAAATCTGTTTTATTTTTCCAAATAGAGAATTTCTCACAGCGGAGCCGTTATTCTGCCTCTTATCGTTTTATTCAGTCTAATTCAATTATAAAGAAAATTGGTAGCTTAAAATAATAGACACGACGTCGCCGTAATGTAATTTTTATTCTTTATATTAACGAGAAAAGACGCAATGTTTTGCGGGGAACGGTATTATCATTATGCAGTTGGAAAAGTCCTAAGTGCACACAAGCATGCATATAACGAATACTTTATGTATACCTACGGTATGTATTATGTATGTAAGTGGGTGTTTGTATGTGTGTATTCGTTATACATACAGACAAGTGTGCTATGCAAGGTAAAAATGTTCCTGCTTTTCTAGTTTTGCATAACAATGTTGGCATTTGTTCAGCGCTGTGTCGCGTCTCGTACTCTGTGGAAAACTGACTTGTTCCAAAACAAAATGCAAACGCGCAAAGTTATCTGGATTTCGATGGACGACGTACCGTGAAAAACGGATAGAGCATTTCGTGTTTAGACGTTTGACATTGCTCAAAACGTATCTTTTGGAATTTACCCTTTGAATTATGAAATTTACAATGCTTAGGTATTACGGTTGATACATGATTATAAAACGTAAAGGTGATATGCACATCGGTATATTTGAGGTACAATTTTTGTGAAGGAGTCGTGTTCCATTTGAAAAGTAAACGAAAGAGGACAGCAATAGATTTAAATCGAAGACCTCGACTGTTTTAGCAGTTAACGTGGTTTAGATCAACATTTTTTACATTTTTAGATAGGAAGTACACTTTTTGACGTCAACTTTTCTTTCTTTCTTTCTTTCTAAAGAAATAAATAAATAAATTATATTTAATGTCGANTATTATATTATTATATTATTTTATTCGATTATGGTAACGTGCCTAACACATTGAGGTTAGCTGAGGTTGTTTGTTGGAGCATTCGTAATCCTAAAATGTAGCATCGTACTACAGATGGCGTTTACCGCGCCATTTGCGGTATTTACCACCTGCTCTTTCTGGACACCTTGCATTATAGGATATGCTGATGGTACCGGATAACTATTACGATTTATGGTTCGTGTCTTCTTTTCTAGCGGGTTTTGTAGTAAATAACACCCTCTCATTAATCCGCCGGGTACCGCGGTCCACTTCTGGTAGAACGTTCGTGCGGCGGACTATTGTTAAGTACACGGAATCTATCAATTGTTTTACAGTATCACTAGTTCAAGACCGTTATTTCTGGTGCACAGTACCAATACTTATACCAGTAAAGTGAGAGAAAGATTCAAGAAACGGAATTCAATTTTATGTTTCATTTTATTTCAATTTCGTTTCGTTGAACAAATATTTGTAGTTTTACCCAGCGGAAAATCGTAATGGCTCAGAAATATTTTTGTAAAAGAAATGCAATTTTCCGGAACGCCTCGTTTACAAATAGAGATAGAGACGGACGTGTTTTTAACATGTTGACCAGTTCAAGAGCGCATTGCATCCGTCCCGAAAGGCCTGATGTGAAGAAGAGCACATACCTACGGTCGTCGGCGAATGGCTTCGAAAGAAACTGTTATCAGATATGACATAAACGGACGACTCGACCGGAATAATTTCCATCGAATTTCACCGAACAATAACGCCACTGACGTCCGTATAACGTTTATATTAGTTGGGAATTTGGTGGTTGACATATAAATTGGCAAAATTCCAGCGCCCCGAATAACTATCGTTCTCACCAGAAGCAGCAGCTTTTCTTCAACGGTAATGATGACGTCGCACTGCCAGCGAAAGCACTCGAATCGAAAGAGGAATTAAAATACGTTTCCGGGTATTCGCAATAAATCAGGTCGCCTTGGATAAATCCAACCAACTTATACACGGAATTTATGGGACGATCTAACCGATGCTGAAAGTTGTTTTACCTGCAGTAATACGGGATCTTAAGGAGATCGTCTGCCAAGTAATAAAGTGAATGAACTTGGATTATGCAAATTAGGTTTAGAGTTTGGTAAGGTTGAGTGAGTGAAGACACAAGAACTGAAATAAAGAATGTCGTGTTTGGTCATAGCTCACGTCAATTTCCATTTCTTCACTTATAGATATTATTTTAATAACAAAGTCAATTCAAAGATAAAAAAATGCATTATAGTAAACCATAACCACGTTCACTTTTGATATATGGCTTCTTCAAGGTAGATAGAATCATTAATTTCCAAATCTAGCTTGAAGGATATGAAGGAGTAGATGTGTGTGTTCAACCAGTCTTACTACTGACAAACCTTAGATGATGACCGTACAATGTAGAGATGCACNATTAGCATCTAGCAAGGAGGACCTAGAGATAGCTTTAAATAAAATGGAAGCGGTACTGACAGATCAGTACTGTATGAAAATAAATAAAAGTAAAACTAAAATACTGGTATGCAAGGGAAGAAAAAGTAGGGAAAGAGCGAATATAAAGATAGGAGACGAAAAATTAGAAGAAGTGGCTGATTTTAGACATCTAGGAAGTCAGATAAGTCAAGACGGAAAGAGCAGTAGGGATATAAAGCAGAGGATAGCGCAGGGTCGTGTCGCCTTTAATAAACAGAAGTCACTTCCATGCTTGCAAACGGTTTATTTAGAACTTCGAAAAAGGTTTTCAAAGGTGTATGTTTGGAGCACGGCGTTGTACGGGTGCGAAACATGGACGGTAGGCGAGGCGGAAAAGAAAGGGTTAGAATAGTTGGAAATGTGGCGTTACCAGCGAATGATGAGGATACCGTGGATAGAGCAGGTTAGAAATAAAGAGGTATTAAAAAGAATAGGAGAATTGAGGACTATGGAAGTTGATAAAAAATAGGCAAGATAGGTTGGTAAGACACCTTCTCAGCCATGAATTTCTAGTCAGAGATATATTAGAGGCAGAAACAGGAGTTAAGAGGAGTCAAGGTAGACTAGACTAGCTAGATTAGATTACTATTCGCAAATAGTTAAGGATGTGGGATGTTCTAGTTTTAGGGAAATGCAAAGATTAGCTAAGGATAGGAAGGAGTGGAGGTGTGTGTCTAACCAGTTTTAGGACTGACAACCTTATAATGATGATAATATTTTTATTATTTATATGAGAAGGCTACTGAAGGTATTTGTACGAATTTCCCATATACTACTGCGTATTTTTGAAAATTCGATGCCGCTTTTTACTGATTGCGTCTAGGAGAATATTTGAAATAGAAAATTTAGATCCTTTAACGGAATTCTTATTCTTATTAGCATCTACATATCTACCAGAGGCAGATTAAATGTCGAGAGCGCTCTAGACTAGCACCTCATAGGCGCTCCTCTGGCGGTCATATGCGCGCGCCCCTTTTTAACCTTGCGCCCCTAGGCATATGTCTACTTTGCCTTATGGATAATCCGCCACTGATATCTACATATCTTCTTAATTAGTTATTGTATCTATTACGTATGTATATAGCTAGCGTAGTAGTTACAACATGGTTACAAATACTGTAGCTAACAGTAAATTGTACCTAAGATATACTTTCAGTTGCTAAATATTGATCAACTTGTTTTGAATAACATGAATTTATTTTATAAATAGATGATTCATTTTATTTCCAAAAAAGTGCATTTTGGGTCCAACCCGTTTAGGTCAATTCAAAGAAGCTATTATGAAAACTTTTTTTGATGTGATAATTTTTTTTTTTAATTTTAGACGGTAGGGTTAGGCATTTCATTTTTGCATCTCTAACTTTGCATTAGAGTGATTTTCTTGTTTTTTGTCTTTTTGCTGACATCATCATAAGGTCATCAGTCCTAAGACTGGTTGGACACGTACCTCCACTCTTTCCTATCCTGAGCTAAACTTCGCATTTCCCTAAAACTAGAACAACCCACATCCTTAACTATTTGCGAAGAGTAATCTAATCTAGGTCTACCTCTACCCCTCCTAACTCC
>NW_020442401.1:76567-85786 GCF_000699045.2 Agrilus planipennis
CGTGCTGTCAAACCTACACTAGCAAGGAGATCGGGCTGAAACTATAGCTACAAGCTATCCAAGGATGGTACTATAGAATGTCACCTCAAGGTAGGCCTAGTGGCGTCATCTCTTGGTTAGGCCGGAAACTTATCAATCCACCCTCGTATATTAAATGCTATGATAAAAATCAAGTAAGTTTCTCGAAATTGTACAATGATCATCATGGAATCCAGGAGTTCCGCGGAATGGTGTAAGAAACGCTGGTCTATATCATGGCTGAAGGACACCGGTGTGATTTCAGGACAATGCCTATCTGGTCTCCGTTTTTCTGTAGTTTCCGTTAGGAATGTTACGGAAATCTGATTTCAATTCCGATTAATCGGAACATCCGATTTCGACTTCGGTTCCGATACTTTTAAATCGGAGGTTAAAATCAGAGATCGAAGCGCTCAAGGAGAACGCTGGACGGAGCTGTCGGCCGCTACATGTTTACGTATGCTTGTCGCGCGGGGAATCCCTTTTACTGTTTCACTTGGTTTTATTTCGCGTTTCAATTAAACTTAAGCGAGTTTTTAATGAGTGTTAAGGTATTTAATTTGACCTGAGCCAAATATAGTTAAATGGAACAATAAAACCAAAAACAAATGTTCGTTGGAACTACTTAAATGAAGTTTGTGCGAATACAGCAAAGTGTAAACTTTGTTAGAAGATTTATTCACGAAGGGGCTCTGCCTCCGACTTCTGATTCCAGTTCCGATTCCGATAAATCAAATTTAAAAATTTTGATTTCGATTTTGATTTCGGTTCCGGTAAACCCATTTCCGTTAAATCCTAGGTTTCCCTGCATCATTTAGGCAGATGCTGGACAGTGATATTTCACAAATAACCTTTCACTTTTATTTATCTTCGTTTAGTTCGGCTAATCTTTCTTTTCCCAACGAATCTACCAATCCCAAAAGGGGGCTAAAAAGGACATTCTACCCTATCCTTCGGCTTTGTATTAGTGTGTATGTCGGACAGACTTCCCGGCCACTAACATTAGAAACTACAGGGACTTAATCACGTTTATCAGTCAAAATAATTCTATTAAAATTCTCGAATAAACCATCATGTCCCATGAATAGGATCAACTCATAAAACTGCATTTAAAAAAACCTAAATCCAATGTGTTATCCTGTTAGAGACAAAATTTTTATTTTTGTTTATTTACAGTTCCTTTTAGTGCTTGACACACCAATCGTCCTTAAATCGAACCATTATCGACAAGAAAATATACGGCGCTGTTTGCTCAGACATATTTGATGAGCAAATATTGCATATGAAAGGTAAACTGCTGCGACGTAGTGTTCGCGATCGAAATAAATTTACGGAAGATAAATTAATTGAGCTGTCCATGTATATACTTATTTGCATTTCCCTAATGTCCCGATTATACATATTATTGTGATTAGTTTTTGATTGGTTTGAAAGAATATGGTCGTTTTTAATTGATATGCGGTATCGTATCTATTGTACTCAACATCACCACAAGGTTGTCAGTCCTAAGACTGGTTGGACACGCACCTCCACATTGTTACCACAATGGTGGTGTGAAAATTTGCCCTAATAATATAACATTTATTTAGATGATGATATATTATGTATGGTGCTAATTTGTTTATGTTTATTTTAGATGTTCGATAATCGACAAATGTATGAAATCTAGGAATTGTATGAAATTCCGATATTGTACTAGAAAATGTATAAAACTAATGCTTTCTGCGAATAAAATTAATAAAACACGTCAGTAAACTGAAAATCAGAGTTATTTGTGTTTACGCGGTTCTAGTGCGATCGCCTGATGCATTGATGACGTTATTGTTTGGTTTGGTTAGGTTTGGAGATGTATATGCATTAGTGACGTTATTATACGGTTCTTAGGTAGATTTATGACAGACTGTAGTTTTCTTAACGCCCCTGCAGTAATGTTGGAATAATGTCTTCGAAAAGTATACATATATATATATATAAAAATGACCAGCATTATCACCTTTACAACATACTAAAAATTCAAGGTCATCGCGTTTGCTGAAACAATGATAACCTCGTCTCATTATTCATATGAGCCCGCCTTCGGCAGGCAGGAGCATTAGGGAAACTTCAGTCTGTCATAAATCTCCCTAACGAAACAAAGACGTCACCAATGGATTTAGGTACATCTCCAAACAGCCTGCCATATTATAGCCTTTAAGTATTACCTTTAACACATTTCCAGTTACTATTTAGGAAATGTATAGATTTCCTAGGAAATGTGTCTAATATAATTTATTTCACACATTTCCGGGCGATTTTAGGAATCATATACATTTCCCAGCAATTGTATACAATGATGAATTTCATACTATTTCCGGTACTATATACACATGTACATATGAGTGTTATTTCAAGTTTCGACGTGTTTTGCCCGGTACTACGTGTTGTCCGGCGCTAGGGGGGATTCCCCTTACTTTTGTTACACCCTGTATTTACGGATATGGTTTATGCGGAAGTTCCTTTCACCGCAAACATCATTGTATTTTTTAATCGTACCAGATCGAATTCGGTATTGTGTATAATACGAAATGCGTGTTGTGCGTGATTATCACGCAATTCGGCCATCTGTCGGTCCCGATACCGATGTAACAGCAAAGAACGACCGTTTGATTAAACGAAACGTTTTATTATTGTGATTTACGTTATCGGTCTTTTCGATTATTATAATGAATTCGTGTTGCCGAATTTCCGTCACAGAACACAGCAAAAGGAAACTTTCTATTTTGTTCTTATTACAGCAATTCATCACGTACCTATACAAGAAAAGCTATAAATAGATTTGGTTGACTATGTTGACCTGTTTCCTTTATATTTTTGAAGATCTAGTCGGAGACGTATTGGAGGCAGAAACGGTAGTTAGGAGGGGTAGAGGTAGACCTAGATTGGGTTACTGTTCGCAAATAGTTAAGGATGTGGGATGTTCTAGTTTTAGGGAAATGAGAAGATTACCTCAGGATAGGAAGGAGTGGAGGTGCGTGTCCAACCAGTCTTAGGACTGACGACCTTATGATGATGAAAATGGTCTAAAGGCAATACGTCAACGAAGACTGTCCCTTCGTCTATCAATTTTCTATTTTCTACGTTATTTTCTGTGCAGATGATAGCAATATGTTTTTGAAAGTTCCCATGATCAAGTCATAAAATTACGGAAACACCGGATTTGTATTTTCATAACACCAGCTAACCTACATGGTGAAATTGGAAAGGTTATTTTTCGTTTCATATATTATGGAAGTGTGACCTATGTACACTTGCATGACCGCGGACCCACCAAATTTTCAGGAGATATTTATATTAATATAAGGTCAGTTTTACCTAAAGAAATTTACGTACCAAGTTGTAGGGATAGCTAACCGAGATGAATCCCAATCAAGCAAATGTAGAATTTATTACCTACTGTATCTGTTAAAAGTATTGGTTTTTTTACTACTACTACTTAAAGGTTATAAGCATTCGAAGTGTGGTGTTACAGGCGAATGATGAGGATACCGTGGATAGAGAAGGTTAGAAACGAGGAGGTACTAGAAAGTATAGGAGAACAGAGGACTCTATGGAAGTCAATAAGAAATGCGCGAGATAGGTTAGTAGGACACCTTTTCAGACATGAAAGGCTAGTAAGAGTCATATTAAAAGTAGAAACAGGTGTTAAGAGGAGTGGAGGTAGACCTAGATTAGATTCATTATCACAAGGTCGTCAGTTCTAAGACTGGTTAAACACCCACCTCCACTCCTTCCTATCCTGAGTTAATCTTCGCATTATCCTAAAACTAGAACATTCCACATCCTTAACTATTTGCGAACAGTTTTAGGGAAATGCAAAGATTAGCTTAGGATAGGAAAAGTGGAGGTACGTGGACTAGTTTTAGGACAAACGACCTTATGATGATGATGAATACCACTACTTCTGTTTTATTAAAATGCTTCATTTGTTGGGCCCTACAGCAAGTCTTAGAGTTGGAGCCAGTTGAATTAAATACATGAAAATCTATGCAGGCTACGTAAATTGGAACCAGATATGCTTGAACACATTTTTAAGAGATGTAGAATAAAAGGAAATGGTGTAAGAAAAGGGAAATTCAACCGGAAGGAAAAGATGGTCTAAAAATGACAAGGGAAAAAAACGAAAAGGTTAAAAATGTTTAGTTTGTGAAATTCATATGCAGATATAGAGTAAATGTAAATGTATCTTGTACATATAAAACATATTCTTTTTACTAAAGATATACATCTATCAATAACTTCTGTCATGTTATTCATACGGAAAATCGTAATATTCGACGAGACCCGTCATAAATTTTGAATTTTATGACATAATTCAAAAATATGATGAATTAATATAAAGGAAAAGGTATTTCGCGCGTATCAAGAGAGCTGTTTCAAACACTAATGTAAATGCGTTAAATGAAAATAATGTTTCCATAAACTCAGGCTTCATTTGAATAAATCCGGTACATCTTAGACGACACGCGTAAACAATTTCAGGAATGGAATTTAAATTTGAATTGCTACAACGTGGAATGGTAAACAACGTCTGCCTGTCGATTTGGGAAAGTTGAAAGGAAAATGCGAAGTTAAAGTTAAAAGTTTGGCGTCTGTTGGAAATTGATCTTTTGTAAGTCGCGCTTACGTTTTGTACACGAAATAAAACACGATCTGATTCAGATTCACAAGCGATTTTTCTTTTTTGGTATTATGACAAACATCAATCGGAAAAATTGTTTATTTCATTTTGTTTTGTTTCGTATATACGAAAATAATGGTATGCAAGGGAAGAAAAGATAGGGAAAGAGAAGAAATTTTATTTTAGGTATCTAGGAAGTCAGATAAGTCAGGACGGAAGCAGTAGTAGGGATATAAAGCAGAGGGTAGTACAGGGTCGAGTTGATTTCAACAAAAAGAAGTCACTTCTATGCCCGCGAACGATTAATGTATAAATTAGAAAAATATTTTTAAAGGTGTATATTTGGAGCACGGCATTATACGGGTGCGAAACATGGACAGTGGGCGCGGCGGAAAAATGTATATTATCACTTCAAATATTATTTCAATTGTTTTCAATTTCTTATTTTGCGCATACTTTGGTTTCCTTTCAATCTAAACTCTAATGTTCTCTCAATCACTTTTACCTGGAAATCCAACTTCAACCATACCTGCATGAATTCTCCTACTGATATCTGGTTTTACCCTTAATCTCTTAAATTCTATACTGTCTAATTCTACGTATTTCTATAAACCAGTGTATTCACCCTCTCTCTCACTACTTTTCCTTCTAGAACATTCTATCAAATTTACTAAAAACTTTTGGGTGTTTCATTCCCACCAGCCAGTAATGCTGGACTATGCCGGAAGGTAGGGCGGAAGGCCCTCTTCAGCCTGCTTTCAGGAATCGTGGGAATGGGTGGGTGGTGGTTCGGGTGAGAAAGATGAGACGGACGAAATGAAGACAGAAGATAATGAAAGATTATCTGTGGAATATTACTGCCTCGGCATTTGCCTGAGTGATCCAAGGAAACCACAGAAAAACTTGGACCAAGGCAGACGGACCCGGAATCGAACCGGCCTCCTCCCGAATGCTAAGCAATGGTCTAGACCTCTAGGCCATGCCGCTCGGTCATCAAATTTACTAACAACTCTGCCCTATAAATACTCCAAAAATTTCATATCTTGACCGCCCCTCCCCACTTTTACCTCTTCTCTTCCCAATCTAGCCAAGATCTCACCTGGGAGCAACAACATTCGAGTTGACATCTCTACTCGAGGAGGGGTTTTAGTCGGTAGGCGCTTCGGCGAATATAAATCGTGAACTATTATTTACTTATTCATTTCGTTTTATTAATTTTATTGGTGGTTTAATTGGTCGCTTATATATTTCTTTAGTTTATTTTACAAATGTGTCATCTTGGACTTATCAGGCTGTTCACAAGATGATGATTATCAGGCCCAGTCAGAAGCTAGAATGATTTAGGATTTCATAAAAGAATACAATATTTATAATATGTCTACTAAGCATTTCTAAGTTAAACGATAACTAGCTGTAGGTGTGGGAAAATAGTGTCCTTGAAAAGAGTCGTCATATTTTTCGTGTTTAGTCTAAATACCCCTACAGAATGTATGTTTAAAGGTTTCGCGTTTTTCTGTTAGGAGAGGCACGAGGCGTTTTCATAATTTATCATGAGACCCTTACAGGCTCAAGTCGCACTTACTTTGATTTGCGCTGTAAGGGTGCCTAATATAATAATGAGAAAAACTACATCGACATGCAGTTTATTCATTTAAATCTACATTCTTGGTAAAGTTTGTGGAACTATTTACACGAATCAAAAATCAAAAGTGCAGAAATGCCTAAGAAAGAAGGTATTTATCGATGTATTTTTGCCAACTTATTAATAAAATAAACATAATAGTTTGGTGTATTTAGAAATTCGAAAAAGATTTGTTAAAGATGTATGTCCGAAACGTGGTTCTGTACGAAACATGGACGGTGGGTGCAGCAGAAAAAAAAGATTAGAAGCCTTCTAAATCTAAATAACGTTTTGAAATGTGATTTTCGTGGTGTACGTCTTGGTTTGTAGTATTTTCTTGTACGTTAATGCACCATATCAGCCATAATAAGCACAACACTGGGACCACACAACTAAAGATTACTTATAGAAGTCCTTTTAGACAGATTTTAACACAAAAAAAGTCCCACAAATAGATAATTTTTTACGTTACAAGCTGTGTGGTGCCTGGCGCAGTAAACGCCATTTGTAGTATTTTCTAAAACGCACTGTTAAGACAGCAGGTAAAAGTTGGTCTGTGTTCTGTTGGAGCTGTCTGCGACGCGCTGATGAGATCCAAAAAGATCGGAATCGCGATCCGCGTCTGGCAGTTTCGACAGAATACAGACCACTTCGAATTATTTTATTCGATTAAGCTAACGTGCCTATCACGTTGAGGTGAGCTACGCCGGGATTCGTTTCAGCAAGTAGATATCCATATTTTTAAAGGGACTTTGCTGGAGCATACGTAATCCTAAAATGTAGCATCGTACTACAGATGGCGCTCACCACGTCATTTGTGGTATTTTCCAAAACGCGCTGTTAAGACCATGGATAAAAAAGTTTAGAAATAGGTGAAATAAGTTGGTAAGACATCTCAAGCATGAAGGGCTAGCTGGAGACATATTAGAAGCAGAAGCAGAAACAGAAACAGAAACGCACTGTTAAGACAGCAGGTAAAGGTTGGTCTGTGTTCTGTCGGAGCTGCCTGCGACGCGCTGATGAGATCCAAAAAGATCGAAATCGCGATCCACGTCTGGCAGTATACCTTGAAGGAACTGCTTCAATTTATAGAAGCAAAAGGGTAAGGCTTCTTTTTATAAATACCACATAAGTATTAGGCGAGATAGGTTGGTAGGACACCTAAGGCATGAAGAGGCATATTAGAAACAGAAAGAGGAGCTAAGAGAAGAAGGGGTAGATCTAGATTAGATTACTGTTCACAATTAGTTAAAGATGTGGGATGTTCTTTTCTTAGGAAAATGCGAATAGAGTTGTAAATTGTGAAAATTTAATAGGTTGACGGTGTACGGGTAAGATATCTACCGTTTATTACTTCCAATGTAAATACAGCAATATCGAATATGTTAAAGTTAATATTGTAGCCGAATTCAAACTGAACATCGCTTGCTTCGTTATTGGGTCAAATATTAGTCGAATCGATTCAGATTCACTACATACATGTACATCTACACGTAAATATGTATGCATTCACATTGGGTTTGCGAATTTCAAGCGGTTCGTTTTGATAGTAGTTGATTTGACCACAAATTCTCGAGATGCAATTTCAAGACAAGCGGATTTTCATCGACTATGTGTTACACTTAACACTACAAAACCGCGAAACTGTAACTTCGGGGATTTGTAAGCTGATTGTGAATTAAATCACATTTTAATAGATACTATTGTTATTATTGGTAGTAGTGGCATGTTTGAAGGTAATTATGACGAAGCAGGGTTTCTTGTTCCTTGTTCGTAAAGTCGTAAGGAAAATTAGTCTTATTCATGTGGTTTTGTCCAAAATGAAAGGTCAAAAGAATGATCACTTTTCAAGTGATGGAGGCCGTGAGGAAGTTGAAAAAAAAATCAAAAAAGATTAAGGCCATCAATGCAACGTTCTCAAGATGTGATCCAAAATGCAACAAAAAAGATTAAGAAATTGATTCATTAACTTAAAAACACTAACCATCCGTAACGAAATATTTTATAACGAAACACCTTGGTACAGCAGTCTTGTGCCGTTTTGTAAAATATTTTTATAGAATTTAAGAACTAAATCAATTGGTTCAATGACAATTAGAGACTTAATATAACCAGAAGTAAGAGTAAAGAGAAACAGATGAAGACCTACATTAAATTACCATCTTGTTCAGAATGTCGAATACTGGTTCAAAATTGGGAAGGATCTCAATCAGTCTTTGCACTGGCAACCTTGTAATTATGATGATGATGATGAAAACAAAACATAAATAACCACTATTTATTTAGAAAATTATTGATATATCCTGTGCTTCCAGCACTGATGTACTGTACAGTCCTGCACATTCAAATAGCAGTTTGTCATGGAATCAAATTAATATTTTAAAATTTATTTAAAAAGTGGGATTTATAGGGGCGATAAGCCCTTGTTAAGACACTTCCGCTCGTTAAATTTTGCTTATCAATGCTCAGACTTCGCCTCCCTCATATGACATGTCGTCACAAAAAAAGCACCAAAAAATTGTCTTTATCTACCGTAGACAACAGTTAACATTTTAAAATTTATTGAAAAAGTCAATAAGTAGGATATAAGGGGATGATAAGTACTTCTTAAGGCACTTCCGCTAGTTAGATTTTGCTTATCATTGGTTAGACCTAGGGTTGCCACCCCTACTTTATTATACTGTAGTATACTATTTCGACTGTGCGTACGTTATACTTTACAAGACACATAAAGTACGCAAAAATATTTTATTTAAGGCCTTAAGTAAACATCGTAATTTTGTAAGGGATTATTCGAAATTCAGAGCATTTTTACATCAATAATATTGCACAGAAAAATGACAAGCCATATTTACGGAACAACCTGATTTCCCAAATCTGTTCAAAGTAGTGTCACTTTTGCTGTCCGTTCCGGCCACTTCAG
>NW_020442401.1:85832-98154 GCF_000699045.2 Agrilus planipennis
GGATTATACGCTCCGTGTAAGCAATTTCAAGAACGGAATTTAAATTGAATTTGTTCGATATCGAATCGTAAACAACATCTGGTTGTCAACTGGAGAAAGATAAAAAGAAAAGGCGAAAGTAAAGTTAAAAAAGTTCGGCGTTTGCCAGAAATAGTAGGTATTTGCCTTACTTTCAGCAATTACTTAACGTAATAATTGCAGTAGACAATTCATACTGTTAACCAAAAGAAACAAAAGCTCGCGTTAACGAATGTTGGGTGTGTTCCGAAATATAACCCAGCATACTGGCCAGTGCTGATGACGTCATGAATCGACACCATATTGTACTTGTGTGCCATCATATTGTACTGGTGAGACAAGCGTGATGTAGTAGTATGTCAATTGGGCGTGTGAGCATCGGACTTTGAGGAATTTTTTATTGTAAGAAACTAATAACTTTTGGAGCAAAGTTGTTGTAAACGAGCACAAACACTATTCTCAATATGATGTCAATTTGACGTCAACGCACAATAAGGGAAACAAATGGAATCCATACTTTTTTTTAGCTTTGGATTCATCTAATAAGTGAAGTTTTTCGAATCGTTTTCTAAGAATTTTGGATTCATCATCATCATCACAAGGCCGATTTAATATTTTAATTTTATGGCGCATGTAACGGCTATTATAGACGAGTTGTATCGACTTCAGGTGTCTAACATTTTATGTTTTATTTAATGAGTGCTGTACTCCATTCGCCTTGTATCTGTTCGAAAAGTGACGGTAAAGAATACAGTAGAAAACTTAATTCCGTTTTACGTCTTCGAAGACGATGTTGCGCGTCTCAGAGCGACACTGACGCCGGTTGTCGCATATGAAGAATTACGTGTAGGTAGTGGCTAAGAGGCCTTCGGGAAATATAAAAATACGTTCTCCACTTCGCTTACATTTACGACTGAAACTGGCGTCATTTCGACTTTTAGCCACTTTTCGCGTCTGACTTATGGACTGGAATTTAGCTGCATGCCATTTCCTATAAACTGTCGCGGAAAATGGAAGAGACATATCGGAAAACGCGTTCTTTGGCTCTTCTCGCCCATATTCCCCAACCACTTTCGATAAAATACATACATACATACATACATACGCGAAAAGCTTTCGAAAACACTCTTGCAGAGCAACTAGATCCACAAAAGCTAATGAAACATTAAAAAAAAAACGTAAGGTAAAAGACCTAGTTATTGACACTGGCCCAGTTTCTGACAATTTTAGGTTTATATTCACATACACACGCACACACGCATCCAAACATACACACATACAGACATACACACATATATATGTACACATATACATACATACATACATACATACACACATACATACATACATACATACATACATACATACATACATACATACATACATACATACATACATACATACATACATACATACATACATACATACATACATACATACATACATACATACATACATACATACATACATACATACATACATACATACATACATACATACATACATACATACATACATACATACATACATACATACATACATACATACATACATACATACATACATACATACATACATACATACATACATACATACATACATACATACATACATACATACATACATACATACATACATACATACATACATACATACATACATACATACATACATACATACATACATACATACATACATACATACATACATACATACATACATACATACATACATACATACATACATACATACATACATACATACATACATACATACATACATACATACATACATACATACATACATACATACATACATACATACATACATACATACATACATACATACATACATACATACATACATACATACATACATACATACATACATACATACATACATACATACATACATACATACATACATACATACATACATACATACATACATACATACATACATACATACATACATACATACATACATACATACATACATACATACATACATACATACATACATACATACATACATACATACATACATACATACATACATACATACATACATACATACATACATACATACATACATACATACATACATACATACATACATACATACATACATACATACATACATACATACATNACTAATTCGCTTCAAATAATTATATCGCGTATATGAGTTTTTCTAGAAACTCTGAACTTGTTTATAGTATAATAATTATTTATTCTAATTAAATATTATTTTAGTTATCGTAATATAATCTCAGCTGTCACTCTTAGAGTGTCAGAAACTGGGCCTTTTACCTTACTCTCGTCGGAAAAAACCAATAATAAAACGGCACGTTTGATTTGCAACCGAAAAAGCATAGTGCGATCATAAAACATATGATAACATCCTTACAAAGAGTCCGATACAAAAGAATTCTGAGAGTTATTTCGACGCTGTCCCAGAAAAACTCGAATACGTCAATATATGACTGGTAGACAGTCGAATTCAAGAAGTGATATAAATAAAACTTGCAATAGATACAAATAACTGGAGTCGATATATGAATAAGTTACTTAAATAGTAAAAATACAAAGCACCAAAGTAATATAGGGCGATATAAATCCAATGTGAGAAAAAAACTTGACATTTAGTACGAAAAGAAGGGCTCACATCAAGAATAACAGAAGAACCCTGAAAACCATGAATTTACTACTGTATTCGGAATTGCCACGTGGCAAACTTTTTTCTTTCAACCTAACTCCATCAATATCTAATGAAGTTTGCCAGTTGCGAAATTGTGTTGATATTACCTACTTTTAATCTATTGAATTTTTAGTCAACACGTGTAAGCAATTTCAAGAACGGAATTTAAATTGAATTTGTTCGATATCGAATCGTAAACAACATCTGGTTGTCAACTGGAGAAAGATAAAAAGAAAAGGCGAAAGTAAAGTTAAAAAAGTTCGGCGTTTGCCAGAAATAGTAGGTATTTGCCTTACTTTCAGCAATTACTTAACGTAATAATTGCAGTAGACAATTCATACTGTTAACCAAAAGAAACAAAAGCTCGCGTTAACGAATGTTGGGTGTGTTCCGAAATATAACCCAGCATACTGGCCAGTGCTGATGACGTCATGAATCGACACCATATTGTACTTGTGTGCCATCATATTGTACTGGTGAGACAAGCGTGATGTAGTAGTATGTCAATTGGGCGTGTGAGCATCGGACTTTGAGGAATTTTTTATTGTAAGAAACTAATAACTTTTGGAGCAAAGTTGTTGTAAACGAGCACAAACACTATTCTCAATATGATGTCAATTTGACGTCAACGCACAATAAGGGAAACAAATGGAATCCATACTTTTTTTTAGCTTTGGATTCATCTAATAAGTGAAGTTTTTCGAATCGTTTTCTAAGAATTTTGGATTCATCATCATCATCACAAGGCCGTCAGTTCTAAGACTAGTTGGACACGCACCTCCACTCTTTCCTACCCTGAGCTAAAAATTTTTGGATTATAGGCATTTATTAGCACACCACAACATATAGGGTTGTTCGGAAAGTCATTTCGTTTTTTTTTGTGGAAATGAAAGACAGTTTTCGTATAATAAACAAATACTTTATTAAATTATATATTGACCGTTTTGGTCCAACTTCTTTTGCCATCTTTCTAGTAGTAGCATAATTCCACGCTCATAAAATTTTTGGTCTTTGCTGGCAAAAAACTGATCGAGGAGGTTTTTGACCTCCTCATTTGAGGTGAAGGTTTTACCGTCTAAAAAATTTTGGAGTGACCGGAACAAATAATAATCCGATGGTGCCAGGTCTGGAGAATATGGTGGGTGTAGCATTGTATCCCATTCAAGCTGTAAAAGCTTTTGGCGAGTGACCAAACTTGTGTGAGGTCTCGCGTTGTCTTGGTGAAACACTACACCTTTCCTGTTGATTAGTTCTGACCTTTTCTGTTGAAGTGCATCATTCAGTTTGTCCAGCTGATGACAGTAGACTTCCGAATTAATCGTTGTGTTATCCGGTAAAAGCTCAAAAAAAACGATTCCTTTAAAATCCCACCAAACAGACAGCATCACCTTTTTTTGGTGAATATCGGCTTTGGAAATGGTTTGAGCCGGTTCATCTTTTTTGCTCCATGACCTCTTGCGTTTGACGTTGTTGTATACAACCCATTTTTCGTCCCCAGTGATGATGCGCTTCAAAAACGGATCATTTTCGTGACGTTTGAGAAGCGAATCGCAGACGTCAATGCGGCGACACAGATTTCTCTCTGTGAGAACATGGGGAACCCATACATCGAGCTTCGAGGATAATCCCAGGCCTTTCAAGTGGTCATAAACTGTTGAATTTGATAAATTTAACCTCAATCCGATCTCACGTGTTGTTATTCGCCGGTTCACATCAACTAATGCCTTTATCGCGTCTTTATCAGCTTCAACCGGCCTTCCCGAACGTGGTGCATCTTCGACATCAAAATTGCCGGATCGAAATTTAGCGAACCAGTTCTGGCACTGGCGTACTGTCAACACACCTTCTCCATACACATCAGTCAATTTCTTTCTGGCTTGAACAGCATTTTTACCCTTTCTGTAGTAAAACAGTAAGATATGTCGAAAATGCTGCTTATCGCTCTCCATATTTAAAAAGGCACCAACCAAAAACTACTGCGTAGAATTAATTGGAATTTTTCACACACAAGCCTTGCTATATGAGCTCTCAAAGCACACAAAAATTATACGGCTTAAATGTGAAGTTGGGTGCAAAAGAATACAATTAAATCCTCTGTCGGGAAAAAACGAAATGACTTTCCGAACAACCCGATAGTTTTGTCGTAATTCATAGAATTTTGTAGTTTTTTGCTGAAGGTACTATAAGTGGTGATTTAGCAGGTGTTGATATCAATTTGGAACTTCAAAATTCCATGGACCATGACATGGAACCCGGAAAAAAATATCAATCCGATGTTTTAGATTATCCATTTCCAAGGAGTTTAGAATTTCTTGGGATGTCTTCAGTTAAAGAATTAGAAGGCATTCAGGGAATGTCTCTTTATCCCCTTTCTAAGCTTCCGATACCTTCAATGGACAATGTGACTTACTTTCATTATTTTATATAATGTTTGATAGGTAATACTAGTAAAACTTCTAACGGCAAAAATGTATTTTGTATTATACAAATAGAAAATACGTTTGGAAAAGTATTTTAAATAAAATACAAAATGGTTTTCTCAAAAAAATATCTAAATGCAAACTGAAAATAGGTATTTTTTATTTTGTATTTGCATTTTAAATCCAAGTATTTCAAATAAATCACATCTCTGTTAACTACGCAATCGATCATCATGAAACTTTGTACACCCATTGTGAGGAGTATAGAAAAGAACATAAGGTATCTTTTAATCAGAAAAAAAATACTGTTCCCGAGAGACAGAAAAATTACTTTTATGGGCTCGTCGATGATCTTCGATACGGATTTAGGACATCAACGCAAACAAAGCCGTGGGCTAAAACCTAGTCATTTATAACATGTAAGTCGTACATATGTACATTTTGTTGCCAAGAAAGTGTTTTGTGTTTTATTCACTTATAATGCCCATTCGCGTAACACAACCACGAGACTTTACGTATGACAGAGAAGTTCAATTTAACTGGCGCTGTAAATTTCAAGTAGCAGCACTCGTCGTTCATTTACCGCAAAGTCTTAACATGCATATAGACGAGTGGTATATTTGGTAGTTCGTTCGTATGCATACGTAGACAGGGGGATGGAAATGTGTGTAACGTATTTCGAGCATTCTGCAACTACTGGCATCCATCCAAAACGGTTGGAAAGGGCGAATAGGTCGCGAATCTAGTTTACTATACTCCACTACTGTCACTCTATCGTACTTTTTCGTCCGCTTCAAATTGTTCGAATTTTAAAAATTCAAAGCCGGTTCTCGCCCATTAGACGTCATGTCACGTCAGTGGCACGATCCACCAAATGGCGAAACATCATTGGATAATAATTTTTAATTCATTTTATGAACTTTCAATGTCACACGAGATGTGCTTCACATGGAAATATATACAAGTAGCAACAAGAGCAGTCACAGTTTTTATTTTCAAATTTGTATACTTCATTTATTTTCTCTAGCGATTTGCCCCTTCCAATGTCTCGGATGCGCGCTGGCAAAATCGTAGGTAGGGAGAAAAAAGCTCATTATACTCTCGACTCTTGTTCATTAAACATACTTTTTCATACAGTACCTGCCAATAGTTTTGTTCAATCATGATAGCAGTGTGAGTCGAAAACAAGCGTTAAAGCCTTTAATATGTCTTCAAATATAAATAAACATCTCGTTGATATTTTCAGTAGTAAATGGTACCAATAACAGCACATTTGAGTAATGCAATTGTAGTGGATAAAATGGTCAATTTTTCCGTGCAGTACTGTACGGATTATACGCTCCTCACCGGTTAAGAGTTTGGCCGAGAGTTGTCTCCTTCCTTTTCTGACCTAGTGCAGTTCTTTTCTACTTTGCGCCGGTCAAACTGAAGGTCACATCGCTACAGAAACTAAACGAAGTATACAATGGATAGTAAGACTACAGCAACACACTTCAACATAAGGTCGTTAGTCCTAAAACTGGTTGGACACCCACCTCCATTATTTCCTATCCTTAACTATAACAGTAATCTAATCTAGGTCTGCCTCTCCTCCTCTTAGCTCTTTTTTTTTACTTTTAATATTTTCTAACTTGCCCTTCATACTTGAGAAAGCATCGATTTAGTATTTCTTATCGACTTCTGTAGTGCTCTCTGCTCTCCTACTCTTTCTAATATCTCTTCATTTCTAATCTTCTCTATCTACGGTATCTTTATGATTCGTTTGTAACACCACATTTCGAACCTTGCTCCAGACATACACCTTTAACAATCTTTTTTGAACTTTTAAATTAATCATCCGCATGGATCCGGAAACATAAAAAAGTATATATAATTCGGACAGAAACTAAAAAAGACAAAAAGAATTTAGAACAGATGGGACGGCTACAAAAGATGAATAAAAGATCGAAGCCAAATAAGAAAAACTAATGAAATAACGCAGTGGAGTATCACAATTCGAAAGATAGTTAATGGAAAACTATGGTACAAGAGAAAGTTACATTACAATCAAGGAACTTGGAGGACGACTGAATAAAGCGGTGGACCTTTACAAAGAAACGATCTAAAGTTGGAGTATAAAAAAGATCTGAAATAGGTAAGAACATTAAAATACTTGAATGGAATTAATAACGTAAACGAGGAAGTAAACTGTAAAGAACAAATGTTAGCATTTTTTATCGGAAAAGTCGTTGAAAATTGTGAATAACAGAACAATACATAACCACAGTTAGCAAAATTATTAGCTAAAAGTTACATAAAATATTGGGTACAAATTTAATGTAGGAGGTTGAAGATAACATATCAGGTACCTCAGTCTGAACCGAATACCTACAGTAAAATCCTTATCAAATGTTTAGTAAGTATTTTGTGGCATCCTTCTTCCTCCAAATGCATTGATTCCTAAATTGTAATAATCTGAAAGACTACGTCATCCTGGTCAAGTAGTTATTATATATTGTAGTATTTTTGGGACAAAATAAGTATTGGGGTAGTGCGCCATTAAAAAGGGTTAAAGAGGATCTGGACAATTTTTTTTGATAACCTGCTTTCCCCTCGACTGTTTATACTGTTCATTGTTTTCCCAGTTGCTCACGTTTCAACTTAATTAAAGAGAACAATTATGAAAGGTATAAGGGGATCGGCAGCTTAGGGAAAAATCCTTTGAGGCACTGGGTTACATTAGATCACACAGTGTGGCTCGACAGAGTCCGAAAATAAACGTCTGAATGCTTAAAAAAAAGTTGCACCCCTTCGCCATAACGAGCCGCTTAAATCAGAAACACGAATTTTTATTATTCTTGGTACCAAAAACGTGGACCTGAGTGGTATACAATTGGAACTCTGAGAAGGAGCCGCTCCGAAAATAAAACTACTTTGTTTTTATATTAGTTGTTAAGTAAAATTAAAATCTACTTTGCTGCTGGTAGACTATTAGGAAATAGCAAATTTCTTAATGACTATAAAACATAAAAGTACCGCATTCATTTTTCTATAGACTTTAAGCGTTCGAAATGAGGTGTTACGGGCAAATGAAGGGGATACCAGGTTAGAAATAAAGAGGTATTAGCAGAGATAGGTTGGTAGGACACCTTCTCAAGCAAGTTCGCGACATATTAGAAGCAGAAACAGGAGTTACTAGGAGTAGAGGTAGACCCAGATTGGATTACTGTTCACAAATTGTTAAGGATGTGGGATGCTCTAGTTTAAGGGAAATGCGAAGATCAACTGAAAATGAGAAAGAGTAGAGATGAGTGTCCAACCAGTCTTAGGATTGACGAGCTTAAGATGAGACCTTATTAGGTAAATGTCCAGAAATTCTGCCTTTTTTATAATTGTGTTTTTACAGTACTTATTATTAGATACTGAATTTTTCGCGTTTTAGTAGTGTGTGCATTATTTTGTGCCGAAGTTTCGTTAGTTTTGTAGTTCACTTCTTTGGGGCAGGACAGTTAGAACATCATCACAAAAAATCAGCCGACTCAAATTCAAAAATGCCAACAGCAAAATAATGATTACTGATCGTTAGGAAATCATTAAATCATAAGTATTTTTCATATTTTCGGCGAATATTTTCGAGAACATCTTTATCATAATGAGGTTAGTCCTAAGACAGGAGGCTGGACTTCCACTAGTCTATCCTGACTCAATTTTCGCATTTTTTGAACCTAACCTACTTTAATTACTTGCAAATCGTGTTGAAACCTAGACCTTCCTCTGTCCCAATTTCCCATTTTCATCATGCTCCTATATTACACCACATCTTAAACACATCAAATATTGTAGATGCAGAAAACCATAAAATTGTATTTTTTTTTTTTGGGCTAGCTCGTTTAAGGAACATTTACATTGACTTATTGCAATCGGTAATAGATTATTTTGGTAATCCTTTGCCCTAACGCCAGGACTAATATTAAGTTTGGCTTATAGACTTTTCTCAGCCTTTCAAATTATAACTACACGATGCCAACTTTCAGATGCATCTGACTATTCACCTGCTTCTATATTTTTTATCCTTTTTGGAAATTCCAATCAATATATAGTCCCTATATCATAACTTTAGTTTTAGTTGGAAATTTTAGCATCAAATTTTGNCCTATAGTTGTTAAGTAAAATTAAAATCTACTTTGCTGCTGGTAGACTATTAGGAAATAGCAAATTTCTTAATGAATATAAAACGCAGAAGTACCACTTTCATTTTTCTATAGATTTTAAGCGTTCGAAATGGGGTGTTACGGGCAAATGATGGGGATACCAGGTTAGAAATAAAGAGGTATTAGGAACAATAGGAGAACAGCAGACTCTACGGCAGACAATTAGAAATAGGCGAGTTAGGTTGGTAGGGCACCTTTTCAAGTATGAAGGGCAAGTTAGAGACATATTAGAAGCAGAAACAGGAGTTACTAGGAGTAGAGGTAGACCCAGATTAGATTACTGTTCACAAATTGTTAAGGATGTGGTATGCTCTAGTTTAAGGGAAATGCGAAGATCAACTGAAAATGAGAAAGAGTAGAGATGAGTGTCCAACCAGTCTTAGGATTGACGAGCTTATGATGAGACCTTATTAGGTAAATGTCCAGAAATTCTGCCTTTTTTATAATTGTGTTTTTACAGTACTTATTATTAGGCACTGAATTTTTCGCGTTTTAGTAGTGTGCGCATTATTTTGTGCCGAAGTTTCGTTAGTTTTGTAGTTCACTTCTTTGGGGCAGGACAGTTAGAACATCATCACATAAAATCAGCCGACTCAAATTATAAAATGCCAACAGCAAAATAATGATTACTGATCGTTACGAAATCATTAAATCATAAGTATTTTTCATATTTTCGGCGAATATTTTCGAGAATATCTTTATCATAATGAGGTTAGTCCTAAGACAGGAGGCTGGACTTCCACTAGTCTATCCTGACTCAATTTTCGCATTTTTTGAACCTAACCTACTTTAATTACTTGCAAATCGTGTTGAAACCTAGACCTTCCTCTGTCCCAATTTCCCATTTTCATCATGCTCCTATATTACACCACATCTTAAACACATCAAATATTGTAGATGCAGAAAACCATAAAATTGTATTTTTTTTTTTTGGGCTAGCTCGTTTAAGGAACATTTACATTGACTTATTGCAATCGGTAATAGATTATTTTGGTAATCCTTTGCCCTAACGCCAGGACTAATATTAAGTTTGGCTTATAGACTTTTCTCAGCCTTTCAAATTATAACTACACGATGCCAACTTTCAGATGCATCTGACTATTCACCTGCTTCTATATTTTTTATCCTTTTTGGAAATTCCAATCAATATATAGTCCCTATATCATAACTTTAGTTTTAGTTGGAAATTTTAGCATCAAATTTTGATAAGATATGATTCTCCTTTTTGGGAAAAACTGATAAGTAAGACGGTTAATGTGGAATATGGGTAGGTACAAAAAGATAGGTAGGTACATACCCATAGAATTGTATATATTTTTACTTCGAGTTAAGTTATTCAGAAAGTTTTCTACGCCAGAAAAGTACTTGGTGCGATGCTTCGAGATATTTTTCCTGATAATATATAAAACTTGAAACGAAGGGAAATCGATAAAGCATTAGCAAGTACAAGATGAACTCAATTTGTAGATGCAGTTTTAAAAGCTTAAATAAAAGACTGCAACTTTTAACAGAAAATTTAGAATTCTTACAGAGATAAAAGTTTAAAACCGACTTTATTAAAAGCGTTATTACAGAAATATACACATTTCAAGTAAACGACAGCTTCATAATGTTGTGCAAAGCCTTTGTTATTATTTTAAANAAAGCATTAGCAAGTACAAGATGAACTCAATTTGTAGATGCAGTTTTAAAAGCTTAAATAAAAGACTGCAACTTTTAACAGAAAATTTAGAATTCTTACAGAGATAAAAGTTTAAAACCGACTTTATTAAAAGCGTTATTATAGAAATATACACATTTCAAGTAAACAACAGCTTCATAATGTTGTACAAAATTATTATTTCAAACATTTTTTGATATTAATTTTTCGACTTTTCTGGTCGACAGAACTTTTATTGTTAATGTTATGTAAAACATATATCAATGAAAATTTTAGATCATTTCATTATTTAAAATTACATCTCCTATTAAATCAAAAAGTATTTCTATCGGTAATTACTCGGGATTGGCTCTTCAGTTAAAAATTAGGAACTCCAACATACCCTTGTGCTATCATCTCTCTGACAATTTTCCCCCAAAAACATTGTTTTAGTGTTGTACAAAATCATTCTCATTCCCTCTTTTCTCCCACTAGATTCTTCAATTCAATCATCCCAGTATAACCCTCCTCCACCCCGCCTAACATACTTTTGAAACATCTAATTTTATCGTAAGTAAAAAAGTTTTTGGAGTAAATTTTATCTGGAGTCTAAATTCTAAATTGTTTAGGTATGGTTAGGGCGATCAAAATTGATAAGGTCCATTATAAATTATCTGTGAGAATAGACGTACCTTCTTTCTTGTTTCCACTTGGGACTGTAGCCATTTGATGCGTTTTGAACACGTCCTTGTTAAGATAGAAAATGCTTCATGAGGAGTACAGACAATGTGAAAAGAGATAACCGAATAATAGTAACTGGTGCAGCGGCTAGAGGTTGGTTAGGTACGCAAAAGATAAGGGTCGGCTTTAGAACTACCTGATTGGAATTATATCTTTAAAAAACTATCTTCGCGTTCCAAAATTTTTGAGATTGTTGAACTTTCTTTAAAGTCCGATACTGGCAACATGTTCAAATTCTGCTTGTCTGCATATCTTTCTTTTATTAGTGTCCGCTGCAATTCTTACCTGACATCTCTTTTCTATGTTTATGATATTCCCTACAACGTTTGTTGTGACTAAAAGTAGGCGTTCTGTCAGCAACCAACGTAGAAAGTTGAAAGAAGAAAGTACAGTCCATTTCAATTGTGACCTTGAAGAAATCTGCGCGAAGATAGAAATAATACACACTAGGCGTGAGCAAGACAAAAATAGTTGAAACAAGCTTGAACTAGCAGAGCTCTCGATGGGCGGTCTTAGGAGATCGGCTAGAACTGTACAGTACTAGACGAAAATGTTTAGCAATTTCTTAAAACAAAAATGTATATAAATTAACAATAGAAAACAAAGCAAAAGTT